>NW_020954608.1:28787932-28796409 GCF_900497805.2 Vombatus ursinus | reverse complement strand
TTTTTTTCTTATGAGGGCGAAAAAATCGCCAATCCCCAAGTATACTTGAGTTCTGCTAAAGCACAGAATATCCCAGTGGCTATAGCCTTTAAGATTGTTCCTTAGAAACTCTGGCATCTGATAGCACAAAAACCACTGCCTTTAACACGAAGAGCAATCCAAGATCTTTCTTACATGCTGACTGCAAAACTCAGGATGACATAAGAACCCAGGACTAGGAGGTAAAAGGCCTGGGTTCTAATTCCAGCTCTAAAGTTAGCTAGGTAAGTGATCCCTGGGCATAAACTGGTGCCAGCAGGTTTCAATGTCTTCATCTGTAAGAGGAGGGAGATGGACTAGCTCTAAGTATGTACACAAGATCTAGCCGTTAATGAATTGTGTCATCTTGGGCAAGTGACTTTGTTACTTTGTACTGAATTTCCTCAGCTGCAAAATGGAGGTAATACAGAGTTGCCCTACTTACCTCACAGGGCTGATGTAAGGGTAAAATTAGGTAAGAGATGTGACTGTTAGCTTTGTGGCCTTAGGCTAGTCACTGTACTTCCCTTGGGCCTCAGTTTCCTCATCTGTAAAATGATCAGGTTGGACTAGATGAGCTCTAAGTCCCTTCTAGCTCCAATATTCTACGATTCAAAAAAGTGTTTTGGCAAAATAACTAACACATAATAATCCATGCAAAAAACACTAATGCTAACAACTAAAGGTATTATTACAGGGATGAATAAGATGTGTCCCTTGCCTTGTCTACTAAGAGAAAAAAGACGTACATAAAAAACTATAATAAAAAATGTGATAGGTGCTATAATAAAAGTACAAAGTACTATGGGAGTTCATAGGAAGAGAGGTTACTTCTAGCTGGGTAATAAGGAAAAGCTTCATGGAGGAGACAGCATTTGAATTCAGCATGATTTGTACAGGCAGAGATCATTTACCATGAGGAAAGGATAGATAAGTAAGAAAGTTTAAAGTAAGTAGCAAGTTGAATAGTTTCATACTATGAAAATCCTTGAAAGCTGGGTTAAGGAATTTGGAGTTTAGATAAGATTTAATATTACTATTATTCTTGACAATTTATCAACTTCTTTAGGTAATGTATAGATTTAAGCCCTGAACTTTTACAATATCAGGACCAAGCTATTCCTAGGATCTGTAACAATTCATCTTTTCCATGTTTCTAAAAGGTTTGGATTTTCCTAGACTATTTTAACTCAAATCCCTGGTCCAAAACACACATAACAGAATGCTGAGCCAGGAGGAACCTTTGTGATCATCTAGTTCAGCCTGGCCATTCACAAATGAAAAAAACCAAGGTACCTAAAGATTAAGAGATGTGTCCAAGGTGACATGGTTAATAAGTGGCAGGGCTTGGGGCTCAAGCTGAAGGTCCACTAACTCAAAAGTATTTCTCAATCTTAACTGGCACACAGGAGTAAAATAAAGTATGTGCTAGTCAATCAACAGAAAAAAGGAAGGACATTCCTTTTCCATGGGCCCCTAGTTCATAAGGCCCCTCCCACCTGACAGGGGCAAGAAGAAATCACTACCAGCATAGCTCCAACCCTTAGCGGTAGCCCAGCTCCCACCTCAGCTGGATAGAAAGAGTGGCACAGGTGAGGAGCCCAGAATCTCTCATTTTGATTTACTAATAAGCTCAGGAAATGAAATGGAAAAGCATTTATTAAGCACTATGTGCCAGGCACTGGGCTAAGTGATAGGGATACAAGTAATCCAGACAGACCTGTCCTTAAAGAGCTTATATTCTAAAAGGTGATACAGTGTACACAGGAAAGCAGCATGCAATGTACTCTGAAAATGTGAGGGGGGGAAGGGATCACAGCCCTCATCTAGTCCAATCCCTTCACTCTTAAGATGAATAAACTCAGATTCACAGAGGCTCAGTTACTGGCCCAGACTGACATGAGTTAGTTGAGGAGTTAACAGAAAACTTACCCTGTCTGTCATTTTATTACTAATTCCAAGGAGCATCAACATGTTGTCACATTCCGTGACACCCATGGCATAAAGGTCACTTAGAACATTGGCACAGGCTATTCGGCCCTGGGAAAAAAAAAAGGGAGGAAAAAGGAAGCGGATTATCTAAAACAACATTTTCAGCACAGCACAAATCTACAAACCAGAGCATACTTTACAGCAGTATCACTCAAAGATGGGGCTTTCTGGGGGTGGGCATGGGAACATGGGACTTCTGGGCTTTTCATGACCCTAAAGGACCACTTTTTTCTCTCTCCATCATCACAGAGTTGCTCTGCCATTCATACTTTTCTCAATTTCCCATTACTATTTCCATCCCACTTCTTCCTGTTATTGTCCTGGGTAAAGCACAGGAATGATGCTACCATCACTCTACCATCAAGATGGAAAACATGATGAAAATACTATAATTTTTGGGGGGGGTGAGGGAGAGACTGAGCGGGGGAGACAAGGGTCAATAGAAAAAGGATAACATGAGGAGGATGGGATAAAATTTTTTTACTATAACTGTCCCCAAACAAACCTAAAAACAACACCTTACCTTACCAAAACCATTGTTTATCCTAGTAAGGTAATAAATAATGTTGACATCATTTATTTTCATTATATATTATACCACCTAGGTAGAGAAACGAGCTGTCAAAACAGCTCATGTTTTGGGTTTGTAAATTTGAGAGCTTTAAAAAAAACTTACTTTTAAAAAACTTAAATACCAAAAAATTAGCATTTTCATATATAGTAAAACAAGAGTATGTGAAACACTAAATCTCCATTGCTTACTTAAAAAAAAGGTTTAATGAATTCTACATCTTCCATTCAAAACCCTCCTACTTGCCTGGTTCTTTCTTTTCTTTTTATGCATTTAAAAAAGTCTCAATATTCCTTTTTTTTTTTTTGCATCCTTATTGCTATCTTCCCTTTCCAATTAAAAACCACGAGGAAAAAAACGCTCCTCTAACAACTAAGACTAGTCAAGTCAAATGAATACACATGGCCATGTCCAAAAATGTATTTCTTTCTGCCCTGTGAATCCATTGTCAGGAGGTGAGTAAATATGCTTCATCATAAGTTCCCTGGAGACATGGCTGGTCAGTGCTTTGATTTGAGTTCTCACATCTTTCAAAGTTTTTTTTTTCTTTTCAGTGTTGTTGCCCTTGGCATAATTTCTCCTCTTGGTTCTTCTTTCTTCACTCTGAATCACTTTATACTACCCAGGATTCTCTGAAATAATTTATTTTACTATTTCTTACAGCTCAATGATAGTCCATTATGTTCACGTACCATAGTTTGTTCAGCTATTTCCCAAATGATGATGGGCAGCCTCTTAGATTCTAGTTCTTTTCTCCTTTTAATCCATTTAGGGACTTTTTTTTCAAGGTTGCTTTTGAGATCAAAAGATAAGGAACTATCTAGAAAACTTAAGAAGCAGGGGAACTTTTTTAAGTGGCATTGAAACAAAAGCTTCTTTTCTGATGATAAAATAAGAAGAGTGACCAATTAATCTACAAATTATCAGAGAAACGATTCTTTAAAAGTCATAGAACAATTTATCCAACGACTACAATAATGGAAGAGAAAGAACTTCGAAACTCTGATCAATGGGATGCCAATCATGATGTCAGAGAAGTGATGGCGAATGTTTGTCCCCTGCCTCTCAGCGGAGGCCAGATGTACAGAATGAGGCAGACATATTGAGACAAAATATAGAAAAAATATAACACTTATAGAAGTACCTTTAGAAAAAAAATTGTTACAAATGCTTTTTTTTTACTTTGAATTTTTAACATGCCAGTCACTAGGCTTCAATGTAGCAAGCCAACAAGGAAGTTTTTCTTTTGACAGCAGGATAGTGAAACATTAAAGTGTTTCCTTGTTGGTGTTGTTCAGTTGTGTCCAACTCTATGTGACCCTGTGGACTTTTGTCCACAGAGTTTTCTTGGCAAAGATACAGGAGTGGTTTGCCATTTCCTTCTTCAGTGTGTCCTCATTTTACAGATGAGGAACTAAGGCAAACAGTGTTAAGTGACTTGCCCAGGGTCACATAGCTAGTAAGTGTCTGAGGCTAGATTTGAACTCAAGATCTTCCTGACTCCAGGCCTGGTACTCTTTCCACTGTACCACGAAGCTGCCCTATAAAGGCTTGCTTAGGTACATCACTAGTTTAAATTTTCTTACATATTTCTGCTAAGGCATCAACTATAACAAAATGTTTCAAACTAATAGTGCAAATCAGTGCACAAGACTCCAAGTTTGCCTGCAGTCTGGGGGCTAACAGCTACTCCTTTATTTTGACACCAGCTGAGGACATGACTATGTGCTTCCTACAGTTCTCTTGACTATGGCTAGAATTGTGATGAAATGAGGTGTCCAAGTCCCAGATCTGTGCACAAGCCTGACTACTACTCAAGCCTGACATTTGAAGAGCAGCATCTCTGGGTACTAGTGTTTCTTCCTAATAAATTTAAAGGTCCTTGAAGGCTGGGACTTTTTATCCCTATTACAGTGCCTGGCACACAGCAGGTGCCTAATAAAAGCTTTCTGAAATGAGCTTCTAGAAATGGAGAGCTGTAGTCACAGAAGCACAAGACAGACAACTCTTCTCCCCAAACAATTCTGCCAAAGAAATGAGCAGATTGGACATTTTGGTAGACAATGGGCTTCCTCCTTCAGGAGAAGGAGATCACTGAGAGAGCTGCTGCAGACGGGTCAGAGATCCCTGCTGTCCTGATGTCCCTACATGGTCCTGATGCCCTTGAGAAATGAGCCTGAGGAGGAGGTGAAGCAGAGGGAGGGAGGGCTTCACAACATATAGCACCTTGTCTTCCTCTCTGTTTGTCTCTCTCCCTCCACACCCCCCCTTCCACCCCCCCCCCCCACATTGACTGTGCTCTAAACAATTCTTTATTAGCTGAGTCACTGAAAGTTGGCCTATGGTCAGCAGTAATCCTCTCAACCAGCAAAAGTAACTCTTCTCCCTAAAGGTTCGAGAATTCACAACTATATGTACTTCTTAAATTTCAAGTGATAGCTGGAGGATAGAGAAATGACAAAAAAAAAATCTGAATTGATGTCTAAGAAGTCCATTTTTTGATGAGATATGTAGGACTTCCACTTCTGTTAGAAAATATCAAGACTGGTTTTACTAAAGGTGACAGTAATATCTTAGAAGAAAACTTCTAGCCTGATTTCTCATGCTACCAAACAAATGGAACTAGCTAGAGAAAGGCTAAACAAATCATAGCTCAAGAATGAAATGGAATATTACTGTGTAGTAATAAATGATGAATAGGGAGATTTCAGAGAAGTATGAGAAGACCTATGGGAACTGATGTAAAATGAAGCAAGAAGAACCAGGAAACAACGTATTCAATGACTACAATGTAAATGGAAAGATCGTCTTCAAAGAAGAAAAAAAGCAAATGTTTTTCTTCGCAAAGTGGTGGGGGGTGCAGGTAGGGCCTATGGGGGCAAAACACTAGATATAACTTCCTTTCCTCTCACGTGCTTTTAAACACTCTCTAATCTGGCTTTTGATCTCATCACTCAAATGAAATATAGATAGAGATCTATAGATGGATACCTATAGATCTCCATAGACTATCTCTCTCTCATTCTCTTTCTCCTCCTCCCCCGCCCTTCTTTCCATTCACACAGCTGACACTCTCACCTCCCAAATATGCCTAAACTACTGAAATAACCTTCTTGTTGGTCTCCCTGCCTCAAGTCTCTTGCCACTCCAACCCATCTTCTAGTAATCTGCCAAAGTGATTTTTTTTTTTTTTTGGTTAGGCAATGGGGTTAACTGACTTGCCCAGGGTCACACAGCTAGTAAGTGTTATGTGTCTGAAGCCGCATTTGAACTCAGGTCCTTCTGAATACAGGGCCGGTGCTCTATCCACTGTGCCACCTAGCTGCCCCCCAAAGTGATTTTCTTAAAGTTCAGGTCTGACCATGTTACCTCCCCACTCCCCTGACCCTCCCAATCGATACACTCCAGTGACTTTCTAACACTCCTAGAATCAAACATAAAATGCTGTTTGACATTTAAAGCTTTTCACCACTTGGCATCTTCCTACCCTTCCAGTCTTCTTACACTTTACTCCTCTCCCCAAGACATTCTATAATACAGCTTCACTGCCCTTCGTGCTGCTCCTCAAACATGACAATGAATCTCCTGATTTCATGTATTTTCTTTGGCTGTCCCCATGTCTGGAATGCTTTCCATCTTCACCTTTGCTTCCTGGCTTCTTTCAAAACTTAGTTCTAATTCTATCTTCTAAAATAGGCTGTTTCTAGTCTCCTAACTGCTAGAACCGTCCCCTCTGAAATTGCCTTCTATCTATTCTATATGTATCCTGAGGGAAGGGACCATGTTTTTACTTTTTTGTATCTTCAGTGCTTAGCACACTGTAATAACTTAATAAATGCTTAATGATTTAATAAACACTTGTTGACAGACTGTTTCAGTTGATGCATTGGATGAAACATTAGTTTGTTGAACTGGTATTTTTCCTCCTGTCTCTTTCTCTGATTACAATGGTTTGGATATATTAGGAAATGAGAATTACGTTTGAACAAAAGACAGCAACAAAATTGGAGACTTAAACCTAAAGTACAAGTGTGCTAAGGTTTATGAAGGTATAGTCAGGGTAACAGAGAGATGGAAAAAAAACCCACACAAATATTTATCATTCGTTCAGATAGTTAAAAATGAATAAGTGTGTGTAGAGATATACATAAAAGACTATGGGAGTTCCCCAATTTTTACCTAATGAGTTTGCTTATCTTTATATAACTTATTGTTTATGTTATCAAATGTGGACACAATAAATTACTGTAGTATAAAATCTATGTGTGTATTATTTACAGCATAATTTGCACATTTCTCTTTTAAAATAAATCTGGTTGAAATATAGAAACTTATGGGTCAGACTCACCATCATGTAAGGATCATCCACAATAGGATAAATGTAATCTGTAGTCTGAACTAAGGAAAGACCACCATGTCTCAATGGAATAACACACGTGTCCATTCCAATGCCTGTAAAGAACAGAATTAACATCAACAGACCCATCATTAAAAAAGGCAGTCACTATCTCTTATAATTAAGTTCTGAATCAGAAGGAACTTGTTTAATACTGTACAGTGCCAAGAAAGCAATGTGGTTCTTATCAAAAAGCATAACTGAAATAAATGTGAAACACAACCAGCTTAAGCAATATAAGAACCAAAAAAAGCATAAAAGAACCAAATGTCCATACACCGTTACTTTTTTTTTAACCATTATTAATGTAGCAGTCTAAGTGAAAACTTAAGTTTAATGAAAATTCTTTGCATAAAACACTTGTGAATAACACAATTGTTTTTGTACAGTACTAAGCTATGTGATTCTTACAATCTGTAAGATCCTTTCAATAAGAATCTCTTTAACAACCACCTGATACCAGACAATGGGACTAAGGTTGCTTAGTTTGCAACTGAAAAATTTTATACAGCATCCTATTTTCTTTCCATCAGAAATATTACAAAATATTACCCACAATGGATCTATAATTCCTAAAGAACCACATATACATTTAGACACAATAACTGTTACCATCACCTGGAAGCATTACTAAGTGGCATTTCAATTTGTCTTGAGATAAAAAAAAAATTTTTTAAAAATTAATAAAATTCCCCTTCTAATAAATCAAACCTTCATTAATTCGGTGTCCAAAAACACTGACATGACTTTACAGCAGCACTCTCTATGATAAAGGATTTAATATGCAAAATAGTAAACAGGCTCAAAGGAAAATACTTAAGCCTCAATAATAACACATGCATACACAGTGCTTTGCAATGCATAAATTATGTGAAGTTGTTGTAGAAGTATCATTTTCCCCCCTTTTACAGGTGCAGAGAGGTAAGACTTTTCTACTATCACAGAGCGGTCACATGGGTATTAAATGTTTGGAACTAGAACTGAAACCCAGATTTCCCAACCCCCAAGTTCAGTGCCTTCCTTATACCACATGCCTCTCTAGGTAATAGATGATACTTACACAGCACTTTAAATCAATCAATAAATATGTACTTATGAAACACCTTTGGTGTGCCAGGCACTGCAAATAAAAAGAGTGAAACTTGGATCCCTATTCTCAATGAGCTTATATTCTAATGGAGTAGATAACAAGTATACATACAGCATAAACATAAAGATAACACACACACAGACACACATTTGTTACTGTTGTTCAGTCATTTAGGTCACATCTGACTCTCTGTGACTCCATTTGGGATTTTCCATTTTCCAGCTCTTTTTACAGACAAGGAAACTGAGGCAAACAGGATTAAGTGATCTGCCCAAGGTCATACAGCTAATAAGTGTCTGAACTCAGGTCTTCCTGACTGTAGGTCTGGCGCTTTATCTACTAAGTCACCTAGTTTAGTAGATTCACACACACACACACACACACACACACACACACACACACACACACAC
>NW_020954608.1:28751117-28787922 GCF_900497805.2 Vombatus ursinus | reverse complement strand
ACACACACACACACACACACACACACACACACACACACACACACACAAACCCACCTCCAAAGTAATTACAGTTATCCCTTTCACAACTAGATTTTCCCCATCATGGGTTCGATATACTGTGCATAGGCATAAGAAATTAAATGGGCATTTTTGAGGAGTTTTACAGAAGCTGCAGATGACACACAAAGGCCAGCAGACAACACAGAGCCTAAGACTAAATACTTAGCCCAAATTTTACAATATGGTAGTGTAAACACCCCATAAAAGAAAAAGAAAAAAAAATCAGATTTCTTCTCTGGTATGACGGGAGGGCCAAAAAATTTTACACAGATTGTCCAGATTGTGGGGGCACCTTACCCCAACCCCCAAGGTGTGGAAGGGATAACTGGAATTACAAAGTAATTAAATATAAGGTACTATGAGAGAGGGCACTAGCAATTTGAAGGAGGGGTATCAGAAAAGACTCTGGGCAAAAGTTGGTGCCTGAACTGTATCTTCAAGTAAGAGGGGGTCTCTATGAGGTGGACTCATTCTAGGCATGAGAGACACCCTTTGTACATACATGGAGAATGGAAAATAAAGAGTGCCCAGGACAAGTGAGGAACAGAGAGAGAGAGAGAACCACTTTGGCAGATTCTCAGAGTTTCAAAGATAAGTTGAAGCCAGATAGTGTAGGGCTTTAAAAGCTAAATGAGGAGTTTATTTCTTAAGGTCTACAGCCTTGAAGTATAAAAATTGATTTACAAACATCTCATTTGGGGGCAGCTAGGTGGCGCAGTGGATAGAGCACTGGCCCTGAAGTCAGGAGGACCTGAGTTCAAATCTGGCCTCAGACCAAACACCTGTCACTTACTAGCTGTGTGACCCTGGGCAAGTCACTTAACCCCAATTGCCTAAAAACAAACAAAAATAAAACAAAAAAAACCCATCTCATTTGATCGTCATAAAAACTCTGAGATACAGATACTATAGGTATTTTTATCCTTACTTTACAGATGAGGAAACTGAAGCTAGTCACAAAGCTGTTAACTACCAGGGGATTGAAAGTCAACTGTTTCTTAATATTTAGAGGTATGTATTAAAATACAGTTGATATCAACTCTAAATAATTCTTACCAATTCATGAAGTAATATGATTCAGTGAAAACAGCAATGGATTTGGAGTCCAAAAGTGTGACAGTTGCCTCTAGCCTACTTACCAGAAAGATAATTGTGGGTAATTTTTCTGAACTTAACTTTTCCCATCTATAAAATGGGGATATCTACCTGCCAGAATGTCATAGGAACATTTCTGTCACATGTATCAAATGCTATATATGTGTGTTTTTTATTTTCAAATTAAGTTCAGATGGCTACTATAGGTATTTTTAAGTTAATATAACTACATTTCTTTTTTTTAAATTTAGCTCTTTTACAAATTCTAATTGGCCTTTTCTCTACTTAATTCTGATAAGAAGGGTTGTAATACATATTTTTAACAGGATAGTTCTTAGCATAAGCATATGCACATTCTAGTTCCTACATCCTCCTAAGTAATACTTACATAATGAAGTCAAACAAGTAAAGGCATACAAAGTTATAATGAGATTTAAAAGAAACCTTCAATTTTAAAAAATCTTCCAAAATTAGGATTCTAAACTTAACAAAGATAAATCAATCCCTAATCAAACACTTAAAACATTCCCACAATATAATTTATATTTAAAATACAGGACTTGAGGAGGCCAAAGAAAGAGATAAACAGGCCATCTATAAACTTAAAAGTTTGCACAAAAATGATAATTTTATTCATCTATTTGAATCAGTATTTGAGTAATGCTATAAATAACTGAACTTTATACATTAATACATACATACATATATAATATACACACATACATATATACACACTTATATGATTTGTATATAATGTAAAATATATATTTTTAAAAATAGAAATTAATCCTAGTACTAGTTCCTTATGCAGATAATTTTTCACTTCTTTTTCCATCACTACAAATCCAAAATAGAAACAAGGCTAGCAAGAACCATATATCTCATGGAAACAGTCTTTCTTATTCAGCAAAGCAGAAAAGTTAGGGCATGACTCAGTAGTGCAACTGAGATTTTTGTTTCAGAAATAGTAGGGTAACCCACTCCATAGACTAGATCACTTCACAAGTAATCAGTTTTTGATTGTATTCAGACAAAGATGCTTGTAATAATTCAAGGAATCAATCCGATAGCATGCTCCCAAAATTTCAAAAGAAACTATATATAGTGGCATATTAGCCACAGCACTGGCCAGAAAGTCAGAAAGACCTGGGTTTGAATCTTGCCTCTGACATATGCCTCTTTAGGCCTTAGTTTCTTATCTGTAAAATGGAGATAACATCCATGGAGATCTATGATCTTATAGAGTTATATGATGTATAGATATAGATATAGATATATCTATGATCTAAGTTTTGCAAACTTTAAAAAGCTATATAAATGTTAGCTAAGATCTTAACAGTAAGTGTTCTCAGTGCCTATGTCAGTATAAATGTCAGGAGGACTCAGGAGCCACATCTTCTGAATAGTATCTATAATCCCTATCTCATTTGAATGCTCCCTAATTGAACAGACAGACAATTTTGGAGACAAATTCCTATCTGCTTTAGAAAAGTAAAATGTACTTCTCCCCCCCCTTGAATTTTCACTTCATAAATTCATAGAATCTTAGAGTTAAGAAAAGTCTCAAAGGTCCAACTCCTATTCAAAACATGAAATCCCCCTTATTATATTCCTAACAAGGGGTCATCTGAGTCTCTACTTGAAAACTTCTAAAGGCCAGGAACTCACTATCTGAGGCAGCCCAAGCAAATCTGAAACCATTACAATAGTCTCAATTTTCTCAGGCATCATATGAAGATAATAAAAACTACAGTGTGAGGCAGCATGTCCAAGTGTCTAGAAAGTCGACCTCAGAGTCTGAAAAACCCAGTTCAAATCTACCTCAGCCAAACATTGGATGTGTGAAGATGTGCTCTCTTAATCACTCAATGCTCCAAGCAACTGTCTAAAACCATAAATGTCAGAGGATTGGTAGAAGTTCCTCACTCAAAGCTCCCTACACTGATTATTCAGATAAAAATAAAAGGTTCAAAAAGAAAGCAAAACAAAATCTCTACTAACTGGCTCACTGGGTTGTTGTGAGAATCAAAGTGTTTAGTTTTCCTTGAGATTAAGCCCAACTGCCTCTCAGCAACTTCTACCCATTGGTTCTAGAAGTTCCCTCAGCAGAGGCCAAACAGAAGTTTAATAGCTCTCCTAGATGATAATTCTTCAAATATTTGAAGACAGATAATATTTCCATCCCTCAGTCTTCCTTTTGGTAGATTAGACATCCTCATTTCCTTCAACTCAGCTCTGGATGGAACTGTAGGTGAAAGCCTACAGAAAGAGCTACTAAAGAGTAACTGTCGAATTTATTAGTTTTCAAGTATAAATCAAAGAACTTTATACATGATTTATATGTAAACATATTATGTGATTTATACTTTGATTTATAGCTTTGATTTGTTAATAATGTATTTAGATGGACTGCCCAAGCTCCAGAAGCTTCCTTAGTCTCATATTTTTAAGAGTCTTTTTTAATATAGGAATGTCTTTTAGTGTTTGATTATATGTGATTTATCACTGGAGTATCTCAAAGCATATGAGGAATCCCAAGTATCCTGACAAGGATGAAAAAGGAGCAAGCAGCTTATGTTGTTTGCATTAACTCTTTTAGAAGTGGACCTCTTTAAACCATGAGACATTTACCCATTAAGTTCAATACCTGTCAAGGATTTGTAAATCTGCCTACCTCTGCTCTAAAACACTTAAAACAAGAATCTCAAAGGGAGAGCTGTACCCCAGGTTTTATTCATTTGTTTTTAAACCCAATCACTTTACAAACTACTTTCAAAAACAGATTCCAAAAATCACAAAGCATAGCAAGTCATGGACCCACTCCCTCAATTAAATGGGAGTCACATTACATTTTCACTGGTAACTCTGAGTCTTAATCTCAAAACTCTTCACAGAAGCATATAATAAATTACCACCTTCACCAATATCATTATATTTTACATGTGGAAAACTAGTGACAAGTCACTGGCCAGGTTGACTTGAGGAATTAGCCTGAGAGAACAAAATAAAATTTGGATGTCATGATATCCAGCCCTTTCATTTGAATCCTAACTGCAATGTACAGGGTAGTATAGGAAAACTTCAATTCTCCAGAACCTTCTAGATAACTGAGGATTTACCTAGTTACTTACCTACATATTATTTTAACTATTTTGAATGTTAATCTTTATAAAATGCATAGCACTTCTCAGTCCTCTCAAATTAGCAGAGTAAAGGATACATAATTACACTTCTTCTTGATGACTGTCACTGAGAACACTGGACTTGGAATCAAGACCTGGCTCTCTCATTTAAAGCCCTGTGACCACTGGCAAGTTACTTTACTCCATAAGCAATAGTTTCCTCTGTAAAGCCAGGACAATAACACTTGAACTATTTACCTCACTCAGTTGCGAATGAAACACTTTATAAAAGCTAAAGTGATACACAAATGTAAACTATTATTTCTGAGTTACAATTACTACTACCCTACAGTGATACTATCAGGACCTACTAAGGTATATAAGGCTATTTGCTGGTATGCTAAATTGCCCCAGACAGCTAGCTTTCTTGTGAATGCTTCAAATAGTTCATAGATTTAGAGGTCAAACAACTCTTAGAGGCCTAATTTGTCTGCACCTCCCTCAGAATCAGACTGTTAAATTCTCAATACTTTTAATTGGTAGTGGGTTTGGAAAGTAAACAACTGACATTACAATCGCATGTGAAGTAAGAGTCAAGAGATTCTAAGTAAAGGGCCAAGGGAAAGGGAACAAGCATTTATATAGCACCTATAACCTTCTATGAATAAAATAAATGAGATTTAGGGCATAGGTTTTGATGCAATTATTTTGCCTACTCAGAGGTCATTTCCTGTGACAGTTATTTTTTGGTTTCAGAACAGATAAATGAGGTTGTGGATTAGATGAAGTGATGTCAAATTGATACTCAAAACAAAGGACTTAAAACTTTTCCCCTTGGAGTTAAAGAATATAATTAAATATTAACAATAACACCATCTAGTTATTACCCTTTATATTTAACTAAGTGGTTTATTTCCTCTACCAGTTTATTTAACACCTTGATAGACCTAGTCCTCATGTTTCCATACAAACATCTTACTCTTACCTCTTTTCTGACTCATGATATAACTTATATTTTTTTAATCTGAAGCACCCTGTTCTGAGTCTAATGACTATACTAAAGATATTAAAGCCAAAAAAATCCCCCAAAACCCATAATACTAGACAAAGTATGTAACAAACCAAGTAAGTTCATACTGGAACCACAAGCTATAGAAATTCTCAGGAAACAGATCATACTCCCAGAGTTCAAACTGACCATCTGCTTGTACCATGTGCTTATCATCCTAGTGAAGCAAAACCTGCATTAACTAGATGGAAAAGAAATTCTTTCCATGGTTTTCAGAAAAGACAGACAAGTCACAAGATAACTAGTTAATGTCAGGAATTTAGTAATGGAAACACAAAATATCCTAGGATCAATACAGAGAACTGGGCTGCCTCACATTATAACATCCACTGATGTTCAGTTCAGAATAGCTTCTCCTGTTCCTCCTCCCTTCCCCCACAACTATAGGATCCTCAAAGAAATATTACCTGCAAAACAATAAATTTACTGAGGCAGGAAGGTGAATTCATACATTTTGTAGGATTTGAATTAGATGGCCTCTGAGGTCCTTTTTAACACTGACCTTGTATGACTCTCAGCAAACAAGGTGAGGAAAGGGGGGGGGTCGAGTTGAGGGGCTGCTGGATACTTAAACAGGAAATTGAAATACCTAGATGCATCCTGAGAATTCTATTTAATGGAAGGTTTCACTGTCAGAGAATGATGCTCCTGTCTTAAAATAGCAGGAGTGCCCCAGTCACATATTATATCTCCAAAACTATCAGATAATACCCTTGGTGTCATTCAAGACTTTTTTCTACCATTGAACAACTTATAATTGTTTGACACAGTTAATTGTGAGTTCCTATTTGGATCATTTTTGTTTGGATAAAACAACTGACAAGGGAATACAGTAGAGGTGTTAGAATGAGGACAGAAAAAAAAAATCCTAGCTATAGCTCAATTTGTCCATACATATGCTACTGAAGTATTAAGGTAAAGACATGGTTTGCATACCTAGCCTTGGCATAACTGCTCCCAAAAACTGTTCATCTTCCTGGAAGTGATTCTCTTGTAAGGATTCCAGCAATTTCTGTAGGACATCTTGTGGTACCTTGCAGCCTGTGCCCTTCAGTTCAGTGAAACGGGTTAGCCGGAAACTCTTGTCCAATTCGTAACTTTCTGGGTTAAAGGATTCCCGAACAGACATGGCTCTTAGGCACACACACTCACAGTTTAGTCTTTTTTCCCCCCTCCTCTAGTCTGATGGTATCTTGCCTGGTCCACCTATATGCAAGTCACAAAAAGGCAACATTAGAATATCGTCTAATACCTTTCAAGTAAAAAGACTGCAAAATAGAAAAAGAAAAGTAACTCCCCCCAAGGGCAATCCATAAAAGACTCTTCCATTGCAAGTGATTTAAAGTCAGTGGATAATAGCAATATACACCACTATTCTTTATATGGACTGTTTTATGAACCAGAACAATAAAGACATCTCTAAAAGTTACTTGGATTGGGGAGGTGGAAGGGGAGGGGGGGAAGGTTGCACATATTCTCTCTCTTTCTCTAGCAATCTATATAAAACCCATAGAGCTCATCTAAAGGAGAATATGATGCCTAAAGCATTATTATATTATAGGGTCAAGACAGAGAAAAGATGATATAAAAGGAACTGGAGGCTTATTTCATGTAACTTCTTTCCTGAAAAGTAGGTCTCAAAGATCCTCAAAGCACCTAACATTAGAAATTTTAAAAAAAAACCCCAATATGACACTTCAGCTGGCAACTGGCATGCACTATATTTTAAAAGTTTAAAGTTTTTGGTAAAAAATAACTGTTTCATGATAAACCTTTTAACAAGACTGCAAATGCTCAAGAAGTACAAGGTCTGTTAGAAAATCCACGGAAAAGATATTAATGCAAATTCATTGGATGAAATTCTCTATAAGGCCAAAATCTAATTTTAGAAGAAAATGTTTTTACTCTGAGTCAGAGGGATACAACATAATCCAAAACTAATAGGAGGTCCCACTAAAGTGCACAACTTTCAAATGGGAGTGCCTGTTTTACATAGCACAATATAGTTGTACTACTGTAGATTTTCTGGTTTTTAAAAAATGAAATCCCATTTCCTAGACAGCAAATATACTATCCAACAACAGGTTTTTGCTGCATCACTGACAAAGCATTATAGGTACTCTTTAATAGTGTTTCATTGCAAGGCTTACAATTAAATCAAACTAATCACCAGCACTTAATGTGCTGTCCAATGCCAAAGGCTACTCCAATGGGCCTTTCTATATTTTAAGTCTTTTGAGTTACAGCAAAAATCAAAATTCAGCTGTTGGGTTTAACAAACCTTCAGGGTTGATTTTTTTTTAAATTTAATAAGATGTGGAATTACACAGGCAACTCAGGGTTTACAGTCACTTTACAAAACTTCGGATTAAGAACATAATTTCCATTTACAGCAAGTGTTTTTCCTCCCCTGGTAGGCACACCACTTATTGAAAACACATCTTATAACGCCTAAGCCAAGCCTTAGTTAAAACAAAACAAAACAAAACAAAAAACAAAAACGTGTCTGGGATGAGCAATGATTCCAGTCTCAAACTTGTGGCTGCAGACAAGGCCTATACCACTGGGTAAAAAACAACCTGTCAGAAAAAAATATGGGGTGGCATTCTACCATTACAGTAAAAGTCAAATGTTGTTGTGTTTGTTTTTAAAAAGTTTGGTGATTTACAAGAAAATTTTTAAAAAAGACTGACTCAAGAGTTAAAGACAAGAACCTCTCCGTAGAAAAAGCACAGCAAAAGCCTACGGACAAATCGATATATTCCTCACATCTTCTAACCGCACTGGAATGGGGACCTGGGAGAGAGACCGGTTTTGACGGCTGGTGTATATTTACCAGCATTTACATGTCACTTCCCTTGATTTAAGAGGAAAAAGTTAAGAATGTAAGGGTAGGAGTATCTCCCACCTCCGGAGTTCTCCCATAGAAACTTGAATGAGAACACGAGCCACCAGAGAAGCAATTCTGGAGCGGGGGAAAACAGGAAATTCCTATTTTTTGGTCAGCTATTGGAAGCGACCGTGAATGGTCAGGGAAATGGGCAATTACTGCGGCGGCGGAGGTGAAAGTCAATTTGTTTAACAAGAGGCTACACCTCCCCTCGCTTCTCCCGCCCCCAGATGTTTACAATACTTTAAAACAATGACATGAATAAGTAGCGACGAAGTTTAACCCCTTCCTCCTCAGGCACGTTTAAGTGTTTTTAAAAGTGCCAGGGGGGAGGGAGGACTGCGCACAGAGCCCGCGGCCGCTGCCTCGACCTACCTATCGCGAGCTCCGGGAAATAAACAATGGAGCGGGCCCCACCACGCGGGGACGAGGTGGCGGCGGGCCGGCTGTCCATGCGGCCGCAGGGACGCGACTCGGGGACACCTTAAATGCCAAGCCGCTGCCTTTAAAGGCAAATCAGGCCTCGGCCGGCGCTCTTTGTGCGGCCGGCGGGGGGAGCCGGCGCTTTCCACCGGGACATCCCCCCCCGCCCCCGGCGGGAACACCCCTGCGCGCTCCCCGGGCCCCGACCGCCGCCGCCGCCAATGGAGAAGGAGCGCGGGCCAGGGGCGACCCGAAGGCCCCCTCCCCCCAATCGCTCGGTTTTGGTGAGGGGGGAGGGGGTGCGAAGGGCCGTTTTTTTGGGGGGGGCCAGGTAACAAGAGCAAGTGTCACGCGGGGGACGAAGTTAACCCCTTGTGGGCGTCCAGAAGGGAAGGAAAGGAAGCGGCTGTGTGAGAGTGAGTGCGTGTGTTGTGGAGGAGTGTTGAGCGGGAGGGGGGGTGGGGGTGGAACGGGAGGCGCCCGGGAGCCGCGCGCGCCGCGCTCCCCGGGACGCCCGAGCAGGATTCCCCTAGCGGCGCGCGCACGCGGGCGCGCGGGGGCCCGCGAGCTGCAGCGGCCAAACAAAAATGTCGGCGGGTGAAAAAATTAACCCGTGCGCTGCCACCGCTGCCGCCGCCACCCTCCCCCCCCAACACACCCCTCCCCTCCCTTGTTCCCTCCCTCGCTCGCTCCCTCCCTCCTTCCTTCCCCAGCTCAGAGCGGCTGCTGGTGGCGACAGCGGCGGAGGCGGCAGCTACGGAGCGGGCGGTGCTTCTTTTTTAAAGCGGCCCCAACCACCCCACACTCCGGCCCCCGCGCCAAGCTGGGCTCTAGCGGGCCAGCGGTGCACGTCTCCCTGCCGGTCCGGGGCCCAACAGAGCGGGGGATTTGCAAAGGGCGCTACGGGGCTTATTGATGAATATTCCCCTTTAAGCCAGGCGTGTCTCTCCCCCCCTCCCCCCCAGTCAGGCTCTTACCGGTTCGCTTTTCGCCCTCCTCCTCCTCCTGAAAACGGGACTCCCGGCCGTTCCCACAATGCACCGGGCGCAGCCGGGGCTCCCTTAAGCGTCGCCTGAATAAAAATGCCGCTTCAGGCGCTGGGAGGCCGTGGAGGAGGGGGTGGGGGGTGGGGGTGAACCCCAGACCCGCACCTGGGCACCTCGCCGGATCCTCGGCTTTTCACTCTCTGGGTCCCCGGCTCCGAAACGGGGCTGCCAAAGGCATGCTGAGCACAAGGTGTGAGGGTCCTTTAAGGGCTGGCTACCTCCCTTTAAGGGGCGGTAGGGGCAGGAGACCTCGGAGCTGTTCGGTGGCGTGCGTGCGGCTCGGGGAAAGGGGAGGGGGGGAATGCCTAACCCTGAGCCATGCAATGATTGGTCTCGGGGGAGCGGGAGGAGGATTGGGGGGTGGGGGGGGGGCGTTTGCAAACTCCTGGTGCCACAGGCATCCGTTGCATGATGCAGAGGGATTGGTTTCAAAAGTTGCGAGTGGTATTGGCACGGGCAGATGGGCTCGCCGGCGCATGGGGCTTCTGGTCGACCTAGACTCGGACGCGTTCCAGGGCCAGGGATAATCTTCCCCGACATATCCGGGCTGAAGCGCCCTACTTGGGGCGCGTTCCTCTTACCTGCTCCAGAGCGCTTCCTTTACTCGGAACTAGAAAACAACGGATAAGGCCACAATTTTTTAAAGCGTTTTTTTTTTAAGTGTTTAAAATAAGGGTTTCAGAAAAACGGTTTCTGACACAGTTAAAGAATCTGAAACGTAAGGGATCCGGTTGATTTGAAAATTAATTTATCTCCTCTTATAATTTTGCACCGAGAAGATAAACTCTCTTGAAATACAAAAATCTCTAGAAAACTTTTTTGAATATTTTAATAAACTGTGTTGGACGTGCAAAGATCAAGATTCTCATGGCATTAACTCAGTTGCAGGGGATGTAAAGATACTTCATTTTAATATTCTTTGAGATGATGAGGGAAATTATGAGAGCGTGGAAGTAGACTATTTTATTACTGGTTAAATAATATTTTTCTAGGACTTCTTTTAGAGGGAGAACAAAAACAAGCAATGTTTATTAAGTGCCAACTGTGCTAAGCCTTGGAAGGTGGAGGAAAATTGGGCATCTAGCAGTTCAGCACTTTCTAAAAGTGTTTTGTTAGGGATGATTTTTGGTCTCTGACCATATTTCATATCACATTAGGTTTGGGGATTCCACAGATGCCCTTTCACTCATTTTTTTTAATCTCGATGGCTACTCCCCACATTCCTTTTAGTCACTTGCTGAAGTAAAGTTCAAAACTGAGGTAAATGCAGTATACTCCTCATTGTACCCTTTCTTCTTTCCAATTGGGGATGGAGCCTTAGTGGTCTGTAATTCCGTATTATAAAGATTTTTAAAATACATGGTGTAGTAGGTGCTGGAGTCAGAGATCTTGTTTTTGTTCACTGGTGTCCATGGGGTTTTCTTGGCAAAGATACTGGAGTGGTTGGCTATTTCCTTCTCCAGTGGATTAAGGCCAAGGAGGTTAAGGGACTTGCCTAGAGTCACACAGCTAGTGTCTGAGGTCATATTTGAACTCAGGTCTTCCTGACTCCAGGCCCAACTCTTTATCCACTAAGCTACCTAGCTGCCACTTCCTGATCCAATTTGGGATTTTCTTGGCAAAGATACTGGAGTGGTTTGCCATTTCCTTCTCCAGCTCTTTTTACAAATGGGAAACTGAGGCAAACAGGGTTAAGTGACTTGTCCAAGATCATGCAGCTATCAAGTGTCTGAGGTCAGATTTGAACTCAGGTCCTCCCGACTCTATCTACTTCTCCACCTAGCTGCCCCTGGAATCAGATTACATGGGTTCAAATATTGGCCCAGCTTTTCAGTTTCTGTGTAACTTTGACCAAGGCACATAACTCTGGGCCTTAATTCCTTTGAAGGGGTTTGATTAGATGACTTTGTCTATCTCAAATTTTAATCTAACAAAAACATTTGAATGATAAAGTGGCAAGAGAAAACCTTCATTTTTCTTTACTTCATTTTATTAATTTAAGTCAACATTTTCTGAACTAATTTGTCAATGAACCATCTGGGAACTTGAATACTGAAAGAACAAAAAAAAGTGGTGTTAATTTGACTGCTGGTATGTCATACCCATGGGATAAAGGGAGTGGGGAGGTCATAGAAATATGGAAGAAAAATAGAGGGCTTGGGAACAGAAACATTAGAGATCACCTTGTCCAACCTCTTCATTTTCCAAGTGAGGAGACTGAGGTCTAGAAAAATTGTGATTTTTTTTTTCCCCCTGAAGTCGCACTACATGTAAGCACTCTAGTAGAATCAGTAATGAAGCCCAGAGATAGGAGGTGGTTGGGGCAAAGGAGCTGGGTTCCAATATCCACTCTGCCACTTAGAACCCATGTGATCTTGGGTAACTGACAGAACCTCCCTGGACCTTAGTTTCCACTTCTCTAAAAATAGGAAATTGAACTGTTGGTCTCACTTCCAGCACTAGCTTGATGCTTCCATGTTCTGCCAGCTCCAAAACCTTTGCTTTTTTCCACTATACTGCACTGCCTCTCAAGCCCATTTTCATACAGAAATTGTTTCTATGTAATATGTATTTGATATATAATTTAATATTTGATATTTTAGGGGAAAATATTGCTGGTATTTAAATGGAATCCATGTTGTATGGATAATTAAAACACTGCTTTGAGCAGTTTTTATTTAAGCTTTTTTTTTTTTAGGAAAACAGAAGTGTAAGTTCTATGCTTCATAGAAGGAATACTATGTAAGAAATTCTACAGCTACAGAGAGTTCTATGCTGAACAATGTTCAAAATTCCTGTGAAAAATGATCATCCCTGATATTGTCATGGTAGTGCTTTATGGTTTCAAGGTGTTTGCTTAGTACATTCTCATTTGATGACTGTATTTTTCTTATTCCTATCACTTAAACCAAAAAACCTTCACATTATTTTTCACTTAATACCTATTCTATAAACACATATTCATTGCCCTGGACAAACTTACCCTGGACAAACTTAATGTTTTATTAGTTCCTAGTTATATATTGTATAATGTTACACACACACACACACACACACATTTATTTATTTATTCTGCTCCTCCCCTTCAGCGAAAAAAGGAACCATGTTGTCATTAACTTTGTACCTTATGGCCACCTAGCACAACATTTTGGACATATTATTTAATAAAGGGTTGAATACTAAATAAAGGCTGTTGTTGATGTTTAATTGTTTCAGACATGCCAAACTCTTTGTGACCCCATTTTGGGGTTTTCTTGGCTAAGCTACTGGAGTAGTTTGCCATTTCCTTCTCCAGTTCATTTTATAGATAAGGAAACTGAGGCAAACAGGGTTAAATGACTTTCCTAGGGTCACAGCTAATATCTGAGGCCAGATCTGAACTCGAGTCTTCAGGCCTGGTGCTCTATCTACTTCGACACCTAGCTGCTCCACTGAATAAAAGAATCACCTTCAAATGGACAATCTCAAGAGTGGGCTCAAACTTTATTTTTTGCAAGGCAGTTGGGGTTAAGTGACTTGCTCAGGGTCATACCAGCTAGTAAGTGTCAAGTATCTGGGTATCTGGTCTGAGATTGGATTTGAACTCAGGTCCTCCTGACTTCAGGGCCTGTGCTCTGTCCACTGCGCCACCTAGCTGCCCCTCAAACATTTTTTAAAAATTGAATTAGGTTTTTTTGTTTCTTTTTACAAACTTAACCAAACAAAACAAATATTTTCTACAAAGTCTCATTCTGTACTTTGAGTCTGTCATCTCTATCAGGAGGTGAGTAGTGTGCTTCATCAACCTTCTAGAATCATTGTTCATAATTACATTGATCAGACTTCTAAAGTCTTTCAAAGCAGTTTATCTTTACAATGTTGTCATTGCGTAAATTCTTCTGGTTCTGCTCACTTCACTCTATCAGTTCTCACTAAGTCCTGAGTTTCTTTGAAAACATTCCTTTTGTCATTTCTTACTATTCAATAATATACTATTACATTTGTATACTGTAATTTAAGCCATTTCCCAGTTGATAGGCATCCCCTTAGTTTCCAGTTCTTTGCTATAAAAAGAGCTGCCACAAATATTTTTTGCATAAATGGTGTGTAACTCTGATCCATATAGTAGCGGCCTAGTAGTTTATTGCTGGGCCAAAGGGTATGCATAGTTTAGTAACTTTGGGGCATAATTCCCAATTGCTTTCCAGATTGGCTGGATTAATTCACAGCTCCATCAACAGTATATCACTGTTTTCTCAAAACACTTCCAATAATCATGTTTCCTTTTTTGTCATCTTTGCCAAATCTGATGGTTGTGAGGTGGAACCTCAAAGTTGTTTGAGTTTGCATTTCTCTATGGTAATTTGGAACATTTTTTCCCTAAAATGTTTGTATTTGCCCTGATTTGACTTGGTTTCCCAATATATTATAAGCTCCTAGTGAGCAGTGAAAGATATTTGTTAGGATGTCAGGAACACGAGCAAATGTTTTTCACTTGACTGCCAGACTGAAAAGAAAGTTGTTGTTTTAAAGCAGACTGTGAATTTGGGGAAACAGCCTTAGAATGGAGGGTCATACATAGTCTTACCCAGAACAATTTCACATTGTTAAAAGAGAAAATCCTCTCTTTTATTTTAAAGATACTGATCCCGAGCCATTAGCATCATTCATATTTGTTAATTATCTGAAATGAATTAGGAACATTACCAGGGGCCATATAGAGTGCTGACAAAATGTGCATATTCAAAGGCAGGTTTTAATGCAAATGAGATTTTCAGAGCATAGATTGTTGTCCTATTTGGCTAATTTGTGTCCTGTTAGGAAGGTGGAATGCTTCAGTGGGAGTATTTGAGCCAAATGATTGTTCACATCTAATTCTGAGGACCTTTGTCCCAGAATCATTTAGAATACTGAAAACTAAGGACAAATTAAAGTAGGAAATGGGGATGGTAAGGATTTCAATGATATTGTTTAATAAGACAGTTAATCTGGAGTCAAATTAATAGAAGCTTGATACTTAAAATGAGAGAGATGATCCTCCTACTATACTCTGTCCTGGTCAGACCATATCTAGAGAACCATGTCTAGTTCTGAGGGCTACTTCTTGGGCAGTAAGTACATTGATAGCCTATAAAGCATGCAGCTAGGTGATGCAGTGGATAGAGCATCAGGCCTGGAGTCAGCAAGACTCGTTTTCCTGAGTTCAAATCTGATTTCAGACATGAACTGTGTGACCTTGGGCAAGTCACTTAACCTTTTGACCCTAGTTTCCTCATCTGTAAAATAAACTGAAGAAGGAAATGGCAAACCATTCCCATATCTTTGCCAAGAAAATCCTAAATGGGGTCATGAAGTCTTACATAACTGAACAACAAAGCATGCAAAGGAGGGGGACAAAGATGATGAGGAGACTGGATTCCATATCCTATGGGGATCATTTGGGTGTACTAGGGAGTGTTTAGCCTGAGAAAGAGAAGATTTAGGTGGTAGAGGGAAAAGAGGATGGGGTGGGGGAGCAATATATGTTTGAATGAATGAATGAATTTTTTAAAAGCGTCTCACTATGTGCCAAACATTATGCTAATTGCTGAGAATACAAAACACAAAAGATAGTTGCTGCTGCCATAGAACTCATACCTGAATTGGGGAAGACAACACATGTAGGATAGTTGAACTGCAGTTAATGGAAAGGTCTGAAGTCATTAGGCTGCACTGGAGAGTAAGCCCCACATGGTGGCTGCCATTATTGGGAAAGAGGGAGTAGGTCTAAGGGTCAAAGTGGACAGGAGATGCTTGGTTCCCTGCAGCAGTGAGGGATAGGGATGGGAGTGGAAAGGGGGTGGATCAGTGTTGGACCAGGATGGGGAAAGAAGAAGGGGGAATTTATGAGAAGGTTGGGTGTGGGCTCTGTGGCAATCCAAAATGGAGAAGGAAGAGGTTGGGTCTAGCTTGACACCAGATCAAGTCTAGGCCCTCCAAGGTTCTTCCATGCAGGAGAAGAGAATTGTTGAAAAGTGTAGTAGAAAGAGCACTGGATTTAACGTAGAGGACCTGAGTTTGAATGCCATCTCGGCCACTTATTTACCTTTGTGTCCTTGAACAAGTTGCTTAATCTCTTTGGGACTGTCTCTTCCTCTGTGAAATGAGGTGATTGGACTATGTGACTTATAAGTACACCTCTAAACCTGTGATTGAATTACCTTCAAGCCCTTGAAGGGTTATCCTGTGCAGGAGGAATATTCTATTTGGTATCTAAGAATAAAACTAGGATTAGTGGATAGAAAGTAGGGAGTCAGATTCCAGCTTAATGTAAGGGAAAAATTTCCTAACAATTAGATTAGATGCAGCTGGGTGGTACAGTGGCTAGAGCACTGGGCCTCAGGAAGACCTTAGTTCAGATTTGGTCTCAGACATTTACTTGCTGTGTGACTCTGGGCAAGTCACTTAACCTCTGACTGCCTCAGTTTGCACAACTGTAAAATGAAGATAATAATAGCACCTACTTCTCAGGTTTGTTGTGAGGATCAAATAATATTTGTAAAGCATTTAGCACAGTGCCTGGCACAAAGTAGAGACTAAATAAGTGCTTGTCTCCTTTCTACCTACCCAAAAGTGTTGACTTAGAAGATGAATTTGTCCTCACTGGACTATCATGCTAGCCTTCTAATTGGTCTCACTGTCTCAAATCTTCCCCCAATCCATCCTTATTGCTGCCAAAATAATTTTCCTAAAGCTCACATAGGTCTGACCGTGCTACTGTACTTCTCAGTAAACTCCAGTGGCTCTCTGTTACTTCCAGTATCAAATATAAATTCTATTTGGCATTTAAATCCCTTCACAAATAGCATCCCACCTGCCTTTCCAGCCTCATTACACATCATTCTCTTTCACATAGTCTATGATTCATCCAAACTGACATTTTGCAAGTCATTCCATGTCTCGTCTTTATGCTTTTGCATTGGTGGTCCTCCATGCCTGGAATACATTTCTTTCTTGAGAATTTTGTTTGTTTGCTTGTTTGTTTAAACCCTGTGCCTAAACCCAGAATTCCTTCTGCTATACCATACGGACTCCTTAGTATTGTCTCACTTGTGTCCTATATGTATGCCCTTCTGATTCCCTTCTCTCTAGTAACAGCCTGTGTCCCTGAAGCGTTTTGTTTGCCTTTCTTTGCCTAAGATGCCTTCTGCCCGGGAGACTGTGGCTGGGTGATGAAAGGACAGGTCTGAACCAACTCAGATTAATTGCAATCATCGATCTGGAGAACAGATGATGGGACATGTTTCTCTCCTCTTAGTTGAGACTGAGTAAAGAATGTTAGTTTTGTTTAACTTTTCCCTTGTTAGGAGGGTTCGGTGAGAGTGAAGTGTGGAATGGCATATTGGTATATAAATGAGGGGTAAAAAACAAAAGCATCTATAAGAAAGCATCTTTTTGTTGTTATTATTATTAAAGATAAGACAAGGAAGATATGTCTGCCATTGACAGATCCTCCTGTGAATACTGTCTCTGAGCCACTCCCTAACCCAAAGGGCATGTCAGTACCTGGGAACTTAGCTTAGGTTATGAGTCCCTGGAACCAACATATATCACAGATATATGTGATTTATATTGCTTCTCTTTTTTGTGTCACACTGGACCATTTGGAAGAGGTGGTATAAGCTTGGAAGAGCAATTGCAACATTTCATTTTATCCTCACAACAACCCTGGGAGTTAAATGTTATTACCACTCCTATTTTACAGATAGGGATACTGAGGCTGAGAGAGATGAATGACTTGCTCAGGGCCATAGAGCTAGTGATTGTGGTAGGATTTAAATTTGATTCTTCCTGACTCCAGGCCACAGAACCATGGGGCAGAAGTGCCAAAGCAATTAGGTAGTCCTGTGTCATCTGTTAGGGTAAGTAGATGGCACAGTGGATAGAATGCCAGGCCTGGAGTAGGAAGACCTGAGTTTAAATTTGACCTCAGAGACTTACTAGCTATGTGACCATGGGCAAATCACTTAGCCCTGTTTGCCTCAATTTTCTCATCTGTAAAATGACCTGGAGAAAGAAATGGCAAACCACTCCAGTATCTTTGCCAAAAAAAAAGAAAAACTCAAAGGGGTCATAAAGAGTCTGACATGATCAAAATGATTGAACAACAATGTCAACTATTATTAATAACCAAGGCACAGGGATGCCTCTTAATACTTTCCTTTACCTTTATCAAAAGCCTCGGTCAGATTGACAAAAGTTGTGTACAGACCTCTGTTCTGCTCCTGGCATTTCTCTTGGAGTTGTCAGGCAGCAAACACCATATCATCTGTTTCTTGGCCCTTTCTGAAGTTACACTGGCTTTTGGGTAGACGAGACAGTGTTGGTGATAAGGTCATGAAATGCTGTAGTGACCATTGTTGCTGTTTCTGACTCCATTCCTCCTAAGGACTCTCTGCCATGTCTGATAGTCTGTGCCTGCTCTTGCATTAAAGTCATCCAGAATCACAAGCTTATCTTCTCTCAGCACAACGATGATGAGGGTTCCCAGGTCTTCATAAAATTTTTCTTTGAAATCATCAGAGTTTGTCATGGTGGGAGCATAGGCACTGATGATGTGGTATAGCACTTTCCTGCGAGTGCAATTGCACTGTTGTAAGCCTACTGTCTACTCCTTTTGGTAGGCATACAATCTTGTTGACTAGATTAGATTTGACTGTAAAACAGAAAAACATGTGTCCAGTTCTGACTTTGCTAAGCTGGCCTTCATTTGCCAGCCTTATTTCATGTAGGGCTGTTATTTGGATGCAGTATCTGCTGAGTTCTCTCACAACAAGAGCTGTTCATCTTTCAGTGTTGTTTTGTGTTGTGAAGCACATTTGACATTTCTGTTCTAGACTTAAGAAAGTGAAGAAAATGTTAGTAATGCAGATTAAACTTAAATGTGTGTCCTGTGTTCATCATCATCCCCACCCCATCCCACCCCCCATCCAATTGTTAAACATTTACCAGCATGTCCTTGGTAAAGGAAATTACTAAGAGGCTTCTCCTGTGCCTTGGTTATTAATTATAACTGACATAGGACTACCTAAATGCCTTGGCTCTTCTGCCCTAGGGTGATATAACCAGGGCTGTTAAAGAAAAGAGACAAAGGAAAAGCCAACCATGAAAGCTTTGAAAGTAGCTAGGTGGTGCAGTGGATGGAGTGCTGGTTCTGGAGTCAGGGAGATGAGTTCAAATGTAGCCTCAGATACTGGCAGTGTAACTGTAGGCAGGTCTTGTAACCTGTTTCTGTCTCAGTTTCTTCATCTGTAAAACAAGGATAATAATAGCACTTACCTGCTAGGGTTATTGTGCAGGAAAAAAGAGGTAATATTTGTAAAGTGTTTGCAAACTTTAAAGCACTATATAAATGCTAGCTCTTATTATTTCTACAGGTTGTAAAGATACAGCAAGGATACAGTAAGGGAGGAGCCAGGTCAGTTATGTCATGACTGAGCAATATGGACCGAATGGTCAGAGCATATAGTTATACATAGTTGAAGAATAGCATTGTTGGGTCAGCTAGGTGGTGCAGTGGATAGAACACTAGCCCTGAAGTCAGGAGGACCTGAGTTCAAATCCGGCTTCAGACCAAACGCTTGACACTTACTAACTGTGTGACCCTGGGCAAGTCACTTAACCCCAATTGCCAAAAAAAAAAAAAAGCATTGTTATGTAATGGCTGTATTGGCCTTAGAAAAGGGATGAGATAATGCATATCCCTCCTCTCATTGGAGAGTTGGGATACCATGGTATGGTTGAATATGTCATTATAAGTCTGTTTTTGGCTTCTTGGTTTTATTTTTTTTCTTTGTTTCAAGGGAAGTGTTACCAGATGAAGCATATCTGGGGGAAAAAAACAGGCATAAACATTTTAAAAGACATCAATAAAACTTGTTTTTTTTGTAAGAACCCTGGATTGGGAGTGAGAAGACTTTGTTTCAATTCAGCTCTGCCATTTACTAGCTATGACCTTCAGTAAATAACCTCATTGGGTCTTAATTTCCTCATCTGTAAAATGTAGGGGTTGGACTCAGAATCACAGAGTTATGAAGATTAATTAATTACAATATGAAACTACCAAATGGGCCAGCTCCTCACGGAAGGGGAGTTCTTCCTGCAGTGAGTATTATCCTTGGCTCTCTGTCTGTCTCTGTCTCTGTCTGTCTGTCTGTCTCTCTCTGTCTGTCTCTTTCTATCTCTCTCTCTCTTCCCTCCATCTCCCTCACCCTGCAATTGGAAGGTGCCTTTAGGGAAAGGATTCTTAGCCCTTCTTGTGTCATAGATCCCTTTGGTAGCCTGATGAAGCTTAGGTTCACAGATCCCCTGAAATCTAACCAAAGATTCTATATTAAGAACTCTTGCTTTAGAGCCAATTGAGCAATTAGAAGAACACATAGGATCCTAGTATTTAGAGTTGGAAAGTAATGTGCTTTAGTCAATACAGGTTAGAATAGATGAACTCTAAGGTTTTACCAACACTTTTTCCTGGGGTTCAGGGGTGGGGAACCTGTGGCCTCAAGGCCACATGTGGCTCTCCAGGTCCTCAGGTGTGGCCCTTTGACTGAATCCAAACTTCACAGAACTTCTGTGGAGAACTTCTACCCCACTCCTGGGTAGATCATGAGTTTTATTCTGGACATGTTGGGTATGAGATGTCTATGGACATCTAGGTGGAAGTATGCAGTAGGCAGTTGGTGATATAGAATTAGAGTGTAGGGGAGAGGTGAGAGCTGGATGTGTATGTATACATTTAGGAGTCATCTATGTACAGATAATCCCATAGGAACTGATGAAACCCTTAAGATATAAAATATAGAGGGAATAGACAAAAGGGCCTAGGACAGTGTCTTGGGTTTACCAGTGCATAGGGAGGGGGACATGGATAATACAGCTGAAAAGCCAGGAGGAAATATTAGAAGGAAAAATGCATAAAATATTTGAGTTAACTTACAAAATATATATAGTAGAAATTACATAAATAAAACTACAAAATCATGTTTATGGAAATAATGAAAGACTTAAATGATTGGGAAAGTATTTGTTGGGCTGAGTCAAACCAATGAAATAAAAATGATAGTGAATCAATCAACAGCTTTAGCAGTATATTAATCAAATTATCAAGGGCACACTTTACAGAATTAAACAAAATAACAAAATTCATATAGAGTCAAAAGATCAAAATAACTTAAGATGTAGGAATAAAAGGGGTTAGAGCTTTACGCTTTACTATATCTCTATTATAAAGCAGTAATTGTCAAAATGTTCTGATACTAGTATTAAAGTATATAAATTTAATGGCTCTTTCAGGACGGTTCTCAAAAGGGTCAGGAGTTGGTTGGGGATAGGGCTTGTGTGTATTGCCCTGGTATACAAACTATATCCCACTAGTGTTGAATGCACCCTAACTTTATCAATGCTTCTATTCTTCAGGCAGCAGTCTCCAAAATCAAACATCTCCAAATTTACCCCTGAGATTTAGGGTTCATTGCTTGCCCTGGGCTTGTAGTGTTACTGCATACCAGAAGCCCATTTCTCTCCTAGGCTCTAACAATACATGCTTCAGATTTTCTTCATAAAAAGACGGGACTGCATCTGTTAGCGAGAATCAGAAGTATACTGGAATGCTAATAAGAGCCAATTATCCAATTTTTAGTGTGAGCTTTTGGACCCTGGAACCAGCAAATGCTACAAATCAGGGCTTGATTTATAGTTTTATTGATTGTCTGGACAAAAGAAAGTGATGGAGAAAATATTAATAATGGAGATTAAACTTAAAAATGTGTCTGTTCTTTTATTTTCCAGATCTAGTTGTTAAACATTTGCCAGCATACACCTGATTGAGACTGAGATGAACTGCACAACACAGTAAGATATTCAATACCTTGGGGCAGCTAGGTGGCACAGTGGATAGAGTACCTGCCCTGGAGTCAAGAGGATCTGAGTTCAAATCCAGTCTCAGATGCTTGATGTTAGCTGTGTGACCCTGGGCAAATCATTTAAGCCCAGTTGCCTTACCCCCACCCCCCCCAAAAAAGATATTCAACATCTTCAATCCTCCCTATCCACAGTGCATGGGATCCTACAAGTCTAGGTGGAATCAACCCAGAAACTTCCTGAGGTAAGGGCTAATTTCAAGGGTCTAGCATGGACCTCCATGCCCAAGCAAGCCCACAGCCATGTGCCTTCTCTAGGGAGGCCTTTTCTGACTTTTCTCTCTTTCACCCCTAGTTGGTGCTCCTTACCCTTTCTGAAATTACTTTGTATTTACTTCACATATATACTGTGTCAATATATTACAATGGAATGTAACCTCTTTGATAACAGAAACTGTTTACTTTTTTTCTTTCATTTCTAGCAGTTTTATTTTGTATCCTACCACATTACTTTTTTGGATGGTATTAATAGCCTCAATTCATTTTTTCATTGATTTTCTAGGATTTTCTCCTCTCTCTCTCTCTCTCTCTCTCTCTCACTGGATCTCCCTATCTCATCCAGGCTAGAGGTAAAGCAGCCACTCATAGGTGGATACCAGTACTGATCTTCGTGGAATCTTAACCTGCTCTTTTTCACCCTTCCTTGGGTGGCCTGGTAGCCCCCCACTTCCGGAAGTTTATTGTATTAGCCCTACTACAACTCAGAATTGTTACTCAATGAAACACTAGCCCCAGCCTCCCTGGCAGCAGTGACCACAAGGCTATACCACCACAGTCAGTTTTAGAGTTTTCCAAGTAAACCGACATGCTATTTGACAGGGATAATTTTCCATCTTTTCTTTCTTTCTTCTTTCTTTTTTTAGCCAATGCTCATTGTCTTAATTTCTTTCTTTTGTCTTATTGCTATAATTAGCATTACTACTACCACTACCAAGTCAAATAGTAGTAAAAACAGAAGCATCCTTGCTTCAACCTTAAATTTATTAGGGAAACTTCCATCGTTTCATTATAACAAATGATAGGTGCTCTAGGTTTTAGATAAATGCTTTTGATCATATTAAGAAAGATCATTTAAAAATACCAGTTGACATAATCATGCAGTTTTTGTTTTGTTATTAATATCGTTTAATTGTTATTCTAATGTTGAAGCATTTTTCCATCCCTGGTACAAAATCACTTTGATCCTAGTGAATAATTTTGAAAAAATATATATATAGTTGTTTGCCTAATTAACTTTTTTAAAATATTAGTTCTCTTATTCAGCTTTATCTCTATTTGATATAGGTGGTAAGATCATATTTGTTTCGTAAAAAGACATTGGTAGAGTACCTTCTTTCTTTAATTTTGAAAACAATCTGCATAATATAGGGATTAATTGTTCTTTAAGTATTTGATGGACTTCACTTGTTTTACATGTGATTCAGGAGTTATTTTCTTTGAGAATTTATTTATGGCTTACTCAATTTCTGAGGTTGGGTTGTCTAGGATTTCTTTTTTGCTGTTTTGTTAATTTTTGCATTTTATATTCTTGTAGATATGTATCCATTTTCTATGCATTTCCACTTTTGCTGCTGGTAATAGGGTATAGTAGTTTCTGATAATTTTCTTAATTCTCTAGAATTCACACATTTATCATTCTCATTTAAAAATTTTGCCCATTTGGTTTTTCTATCTCTCACATACACAATTAGCTAATAGTTTATTAATTAGGTTAATCTTATCAAAACAAGTCTTTGTTGTATTATCTGTTTAATAGTCTTTTTTTTTTTCAGCCAGAGACAAGGTTTATTAAAGATCCGTCATATTGGCCAGACTCTTAAGGAATCTAAACATTTGTGAGCTATTGGTTAGATTCTTAAGGAATTCAAGCCGTCTTTTTGTTTTCAATTTTATTTATTTTTCCTTTGAGCTTTACATTTTCTTCTTGTATGTGTTTTGGAATTGTTAATTTTCAATTAAATCAATTTAAAAAACATTGATTAAGCATGTACTCCTATTCATGAGTACCAGGTGCTATTCTAGCTGTTGGGAATACAAAGGCTACAGAAAAATAGTCGGTTCTCTTAAGAAGCTTAAGAAGGTGTGGGGGGGGAACTACATGTAGCAACATAAATAAGTACTATTGAGCAGTGGCATTAAATTCAAATAAAAATGGGGGCCACGAAGCCTTACAGAAAGATCCCTGTGGACCCCACATTGATTTAGAAAACAACATGTTAATATTGCCTTTGATCTATTGAGTTTTTATTTATTTTATTCAGTATTTCTCAGTTAAACATTTTAATCTGGTTGGGCCTGCCACAGTATAGCCCCAGGCTGCATGTCTGATACCTCTGCTCTACAGTGTTCTATATATACATATACACATACATGTATATCATATTTCCCTTTTAGGAATAACAATTTGGTAGCTAAATGGAGGGTGAATTGAAGAGAAGAAAGACAGCAGATAGGCAGGCCAATTAAGAGTGTATTGCTGTAGTCCAGGTGTGAGGGAATAAAGGCCTGAACTGAAGTGGTGACTGTGTGACTGCAGAGAAGAGAACATCTAAAAGATGTTGTGTAGGTAGAGATGATAAAACTTCACAAATGATTAGATGTGGGAAGGGAGAGATCCTAATAGAAGGAGGCAAATTTGACCTTATAATTAATCACTGAAACTTAGTAGGCTGAAAGACATGAGTAGAATATGGTTCTGGATGGTTATACTTTTTTTTTTTTTCAAAAGAAATAGGGTAGGTAAAAATAGGTGGGGTTAGAGTAGTAATATTTGTTAAGAAGATAAACTCATGTGAAGAAATCCAGGAACCAGAGTAGGGAGATAAAGTGGGAAACATTAGAGTGAGGATCAATGGAGAGAAACAGAAGTGAGTTTGTTGTTGGAGTATACTACAGATTGCATGGACATAAGGAAAAAATATGTGAATTTGTGAAACAGTTTCACAAATCTGACAGACTGGCAAGATATAGTAGTGCTAGGGGAATTCAATTAACCAGTTATCTGATGCACTCTCTGCCTGTTCTCATGAATAGGAGGACCCACTTAGTGAGGTGGAAATGATGGGAATCTTTTGGTAAACTGACTACTCCTTCCTAGAGTTTGTGGTAAAGCAGTAAAAAGCTGGGCATAGTCTGACATGCACCCTTGATTTTGGAAAAACAGATTTCAAAGGGCTGAGAAACAGTATTTCTTGTACTATAATTCCAGAGAAGTCAGCTCAGGAAGGGTGGGAAATGCTAAAGAATGGCATTCTGAAGACCCAAAGGGAAACAATTCTAATGAAGGATAAAAACAGGAGTTGTCTGAAGAGGATGACACGAATGCAGATGTAACTCAACAACCATATTGATGGACACTTAATTTTTTAGTCTGTATAAAATATTGACACATTTGTTTTTTAAACTATAAAGATTACAAAATATCCTTCCTTATGAAAATTAACAGTTAAGTAAAAGTAGCCAAGTAGCCAAGCAAACAACACTATTTGATAGCATATACAACATTTGGCACCTGTAGTCTCCTACATCTTCACTGAGAAGATGGAGGTATGTTTCATGATGGGTCCTCTGGACTCAATATGGGCCATTGCCTTTAATCTTCATTCAGCTGCCTTTTAGTATTTTTTTCAATCATATTATTGTAGTCATTGTGCATGTTCTTCTCTTAGTTATGCTTATTTTGTACTGCATCAGTTCAAATAAGTCTTCCCATCTTTCTCTGGATACCTTGTAGTTGTAACTTCAAAAATATTTTCTTAACATTCATTTATTGCAATTTGTTCACTCATTTTCCAATCAATTAATACCCATTTTGTTTCTGGTTTTTACTACTACAAAAAATGCTGCTATGAATAATTTGAAACCTTTCTTTCATACCTTGTCTGGTATGACCAGACAAAAGGTATAAAACAGATTGGCAGCTTTTCTCACATAATTTCAAATTGCTTTCCAGAATGATTTACTAATTCATAGGGGTGTATGGGGTGTTCAGGAAGGACTAGCACCTCTGGCATGAGGGCTTGCTGAGCCTTTCTCAGGGCTGCTCATCTGCCTTTGGTGTCCATCTGCCACCCAACTCTCATTGGTGGCTCTTAGAAACTGTAGCATGAACAGTGGGCACACCCCAGTAAAACCATCTTGGTCAACAGGCTGGACCAGGTTGAGGGTAACTGACAGGCCTCATACCTGTTGGTGAATTAGGGTCATGTCTACCCCAAGCATGTGAAGACTTCCCCTAGTGGAATGGTCAGATGAGAAAATTTGTTCCAACAGCCATGAAGGCAACTGGAGCAACTGCTGTGAAACACTTAGAGTTTGGTCAGACATCAAAGATGCCAAAGTCATCCACTGCATCCTGGGCTGTCACCAGTTGTCTTGATCTTTGCCTTGCTGCTGGATGACTCTGGCAGAGAGAGTGAGACTGAAGACTTTGAGCAACTGCCTCACTTAAATCCAATTCACATACAAGTCACCACCCTACCCGCTGATACCATTAGTCCTCTTCAAAAATGAACAATGAACAACATTAACAATTTACAGGGACTGCAAATTTTTGGCTTGGGGGAAGAATGTAGAAGGAGCCTTCTTAGCTGCAAGGAGCTAACTCTGCCTCTTGCAGCATGCAGTGACTCTCAGACTTTTGCCCCTAGGAAGTCAAGCTCTGTACTATTGAAACTGCCAGGGACATAGTAGAGGATAGAAGAGAGACAACCTCTGGATTCACACTCTCTCCCTTGTCCAGGCAAGGGTATACTTTTGAGGGGCAAGCCCTGCCATTTCTAGCTGACCATGCTTTGTGAATAGCTAAGAGAAAAGAGAAATACAAGAAGACAAGTAGGGCCAGCCAGCAGAACTACAACAACCAGAGTTCAGTGGCCTTGACTGGTTAAAATGCATCAGAGGCACAGTGACTGAAGACAAGTGACCAGGAAACAGATTCATGGCAATGAGCCTTGGTAAACAGACTTGAGGAGGAGTCTGATGGCAGTGGCAGTGATATGTGAGAGAGAGATAACAAGAGAGAGGCCAGAATAGCAGAGCCAAAATAAGAACAGAGGTGAACAATGGGGAGGACAAGCTTTGACCTTGCCTTTTGTGGCAGCCCTACCCAGGGCAGTATTTTTAGTCAAAGAGACTATAAAGATCTCCCAAAGTTAGAGAAAGGGGAACCTACCGGAAGATTAAAATAACTTTTCTCATTTGGTGGTTTCAGGAAGTAATTCCTTCTGTGTTCTTTACAAGATAAATATAACCTATTCTAAAATTGGTGCCTGGTTAGTCTGAGTACTTTTAGAAGAACTGTTAGATAGATACCTTTTGGAGAGTACCATGCACTTGTGTTCTCATTTTTGCCTGTCTGGGGGTGGGTAAAATAGACAGATAGGGTACCTGGACTCTTAATATCAAGATGGAGTATCTGACACAAGAATTGCAAATGTTGACTAAATGTTTGTTGAATTGAATTGAAAGGAGTCCAATTGAGGTAGCTAAAAGTCCCTGTCCAGTTCCCTGTTCTCTTTCTCCCTCTAGCTTTGCCAGTTATATCTGCCAGACACTCTCTGTTTCTTTTCTAGATTGAGCTGAGTCATAGATTATATCATAGCATACCACCAACTGGATGATGGTTTTATGGTTCTGGCAACTAGGACTCAGGAAGGTTTTTGGGACATGAAATAGAATTTGAACTCAGGTCCAAAGTACTAACACATGGGGGCATTACTACTCTTTGCAGACTAGTAGCTCTAAGTGTAAACACTGTCCAAGCTCAGGAATACTCACAGGAGGGTGCCCCTTTCCATTGAACATGTAATCAATTGAGTAATGAAACACTTTACCAAATTTAGCCTTGGATCCAAACTTAAACTCACATTATAGAGTCAAGTTTGGCTCTTTATAAGTGACATTATTTTCAGTATACTGAAGACAGATGAGACTATGTTTTCTTAACCACTCAAATGATAATTTAATTCATGCTTTAAAACAAATATTTGATTGCCTGTTCCCAGCAAGTATCAAAGGCTATAACATCATTATTTTCCTTTGTCCTGTTGTTATATGAAAGAATAAAATTGAAGTGGTATTATGTATTCTTTGTTTGTAATATGGCACCACCTAATCTCCCCAAAAAGATCTCTTTGGCTCTGGCGTCACAATATTTCCCATATTATTGTGCACTTCTGTACTCAAGCATCCTAGACATCCTTCCCCTTCCCATATGAAAGCAGCTATTGCATGTAAACTGGACATCTACCCCAAGCCATTTACAATGATTTCCATTTTTCAATCCATAAGGGATCCTGAGAAAACAACATTATACATGAAATGTCTTCATTATCTTGGCTCAGGTACACTACTTTTGGTTTATCTAAATGAAACTTAATTGGACAATCTGTTATGAAATCCTGTTCCTCAGTGGTTAAATATATCTGTACTTTGTCATAATGAACTGAAATTTTAGAGGCCAAACTCCCCCCAGGTTGTTGGGTTTTGGAAGTGAAGATGGAATGAGAAAAGTTGAGTGGGGTGGGCTCTTATCCTTGATTTTCAATAACTGCCTGCCTGCTTCCTTCTCCAAGAAATTACTAAACAGAATTGGCTCTATAACGGTGGTCCAAGTTAACCAATGTGTTCATTCACTACTCTCTGAGCAAAGAAACAACTTTTTATTCCCACTCTTGATTTCCTATCACATGTTCAGCATTTAATCTGTAACAGATACCATTCTCTGCCCTGTGATAAAAATCACCCTTAATTTTGATCCTTAACTAATTTGGCCAGAGGTCACTTGGAAATCTAAGTGCTGTAAATTGAATCCACCTTCCCAAACTGTTACTCTCCTTTGTTTAGTGTTTGTTTAATGTCAGTAATGTGCCAGGTATTACATAGATCATAGATTAAGAATGGGCCTTACCTCAGGGGTTTACAATCTAAATTAAACAGACTGGACTGATGAAACATGAGGAAATAACAGTGGAAACGAGGATAGTTTTTCTTTTAAAAAAAAACTTTTTTTAAGAACTCATGCCAGGAAGAGAGGGTTAGTTTTTTCTTTCCAGATGCTATGCAAGTTAGGCCACCCTGACTTTAAATTCATGGGATTATAGATTTAGAGTTGGAAGGGGGGAGGGGAGGGAAAGGAATAAGTATTTCTAGAGTGCCTACTATGTGCTAGATAGTGCGCTAAGTACTTTTTACAGATATCTCACTTGATCCTTTCCAATAACCTTTTAAGGAAGGAACTATAGAGGCCACTGATTCCAGTAGAAGAAACTGGGGTACAAAAAGGTTGTAACTTGCCCATGATCACATAACTAAGTACCTGAAGCAGGATCCCAAGACAAGTTTTCATGACTCCTTACTTCAGTGCCCTATCCACTATAGTTCTGTATATTTCCCTGAGAGGAAGTTACTTTCTTCTGTCCTTCATTAGGTAATAAGAATAAGGAAGTCTCTAGTATGTAAGCATGCTTAAGCCATTTCTCTACTTGGAGGAGTACTAAAACTTCATGGAAGAGAACCTCCACATTTATACAGAAATCCGGAGATGCTTGTGTAGGGGGGATAAGTAGCACTACACGAGTGAGAGGTCTGAGAGGAGTCTTTCACTTTGTAAATATCCTTGCCCACCAGTAAGCTGCTAGAAGAGGAAATGGGGAGAAGTAAGCACCAGCAAGATGAAAGATAACAAAATGGTGCTCAAGGAAGACATCTCCTTTTTTCCCTTTGTCTTAGGCTGCTTTGAACCTGCCTCAAGGGTCTTATCTTCTTTAGGGGATTTTTGTTTTGATTTAGGTAATTTATCTGTTTATACTCTTACCTATTAATTGCACAGTGACTGAAAAGTTTTTTTGATTTCCTAGGGAAGTAATTATTACTCTGTCATCTTACTCTGCTACCTCCCCACATATCTCATATTAGTGGCTATTAGAAGCATTTCTGCTTCTCCCAGACTGACCAGTTTTCCCAACCTCTACCTACAATGTTAGCATTGATTATACAACAAGGTTTACTGGCCACTTTTTATATAAAGGGGAACAGATAACACAATGAGAAGGGGAAAAACAGTTGCTCTATGGTCTCTGAGGCACCTTCATGTTAGCTCACTAATGATTGTCTTCATCAGTACAGCAAAAACCCTCATTGGCCTGAAAGGGCGAGAGAGGGAGGAACGCAACACCCTGGTGCCCGGAATTTTCCCACGAGGCACCAAAATGGATGATGCTACTACTTCCTTACCTTCCTCTTTCTCGCATCTTTCTCCCAGAATTCTCAATGAAAACAATGCCCTAGTGAGGGTGGATTCTGAGAAAACAACTGTTATCTCCATGGCAATCACCATGCAGAGTTATAATTACCTTCTATTTTCTTTAGAGCAGTATGAAGGTGGAATGTCTTCTGTGATTCATTTGTAGGGGAGCCCTTGTTTCGCTGTCCCATTTTCTAGGACTAGTTTGTGTTGCTCTGGGAATTAGTAGCTCCATGAAAGCCTTGAAGGTACAGAAGCAGCAAGGGTTTATGTCCCATTCTATTAGCACAGGTAGCAATTTCCCACATGGTATGATTTAAGGGATACCAGAAGCATCTGCCCCCTGGGGGAATCATTTTTATTTTTACTTCTACAGGATTTATTGTCTGATTTCATTGTTTAGTCTTTCTTTCCCTATTGCCTTGAATTGTTTTCTGTTATTTCACAGGTGCAAATCTCGTTTCTAGTCTTGGTGCCTTTGTAGAAGCACTGAAATGTACTCCTTCCTCTTCTCTTCCTTTTAAAATCATTAGGTTTTTTTCAAGGTTTGACTTACGCACCTTTGTTGAATAGAACCACACTGGTTGTTAGTGCTTTCTCCCTCCTTCAATAACCTTATTTGGACATAATAATAATAACTAGCATTTATGTTTTCTAAGCACTTTACAAATATTATCTCATTTGATCCTCACAACAACCCTGGGAAATTGGTTCTATTATTATCCCCAGATAATAACAGATGAGGAAACTGAGGCAAACAGGGGTCAAGTGGCTTGCCCAGCCAGGGTTACATAGCTACTAAGTATCTGAAGCTGGATTTGAACTCAGGTCTTCCTGACTCCAAGTCCAGCATTTTATCCACTGTCCCACCTAAATGCATCTTTCTCTAAGATAGAACAGTAAATTTCTTGAGGGAAAGTGGCTGTTTTTCACTTTGTCTTTGCATTCCCAGTACTTAGCATATTGCCTTAAATATAGTAGGTGCTTGATAAATGCGTGTTAAATCAAATTGAATGATCTCCCCAAACGAACATATTATAAGAAGCTTTAAGGCAGAGAGAGAGACTGAACCTGCCATGTAGTTCCTTTGTATCTTCCAAGGCGGCTAGCGTAGTGCTGGACACTTGTCAAAATGAATTACACCAACTTAACAGACATCAGAAATTCATATCATCAAAGTCACACACTTGGAATAAGGCAAGATCTCCAAATCCCTCTGTTAAAATGCACATGTTACCATTTGAAATCTGCTTCTGCGCTTATTGACATCTCTTTATCTTTCAAAGCCCATTTTAATCATTCCTCTGTCCATGAAGTGTTTCCCAAGTCCCTTGACTCGCACTGATTTCTTCTGCTACTTTACTTTTTATCCCATACTTTTTGTGCTACTGTATTTTTGGCATTTTATCATATAGTATCTTGTATTATTTCCTCTTCATTTTCCATGTATAAATCTTGTCTCACTAACTACATTCTAAACTTCTTAAGGCAAGAGACCATATTGTAAACTTTTTTGTTTAAATAGAGAGCTGAGCCTAGAGTCAGGAAGACTTGGGTTTAAATATGACCTCAGACACTTACTAGCTATGTGACCCTGGGCAAGTCATTTAACTTTTGTCTGCCTCAGTTTCCTCAACTATAAAATAGAGATAATAATAACACTTACCTGCCAGGGTTGTTGTAAGAATCAAATGAGTTAATATTTGTAAAATTCTTAGTGCAGTACTTGGCACATTGTAAGCACTCAAGAAATCCTTCCTTCCTTCCTTCTTTCCTTCCTTCTTCAGTTTATACCGTACTTCTGGGTACACAGCAGATGCTTAATTTATACTTGTTGAATGAGTGAATGGATGAATGAATGAATGAATGTCAGTCATTAACAAATGTTATTTCAGGAAGATTAACCTATAAGCAATGTTCAGTGTAGGGGAAAAGACTGGAAATGAACAGAAGAATTAAGAAGGTACTTAGTCTAATTCAGGAGTGAGAAAAAAGTTCTCATCTAAGGCAATGATTATGGGAATGGAAAGGAAGGGATGGAGGCAAAAGACATTTCAAAGGAAGAATAGAAAATATTTGGTGACTGATGTGGGAACAAGGAAGAGTTATAGTTGATTGAAGTAACTAGTATGAATTATTGATTAAAAGACTCTAACTGGGACACTAGGAATGGGGATAGTTTTTTTTTTTGGAAGGTGGGGAGGAATGCTGATTTTTGACCTTAAACATTTTGAGTTTAGTGCAGTGGTGGAGCACCTGAAGGAAATGTCCATTAAGTTGTTGAAAATCTATGCAAAGATGAAAGGAAGAGCCGAGAAGTATGGTATAAGCTTCTGGTATCAGTGAAATGTCAGAGTGGATGACATGTTGAAGGGCAAAAGTATACAAAGAAAAGAGCTGGGGAAGATAGCCACATTTGTGTTTACTACAAAGAAGGCAGAGAAGAAGAAAATAGAGGGGTAGAAGTAGGAGAAGAAAAAAAAGAAGTAGGAGAGTATAGTTTCACAGGATAAAAGAAAGAAGAAATTTTCCTGAAAGAGGAGATAGAAAAGGTACAGAGGTCAAGCAGAATGGAGACTGAAGAAAAAGTCATAATTATTGCAGTCAGAGTCATAACTAGGAATTTTTGCACCTTAAGCTAGAATCCAATAAGGCCCAGGTCAGTTGGATGCAGGGCAGCAGCAGGCGGGGGAGGTATGGTGGGGGTAGAGGGGGGCAGGTGCAGGAAGACAGACACCTTAAAACACCAGCAGGAGCTTGGGGAGGAACTCACTCCTACAAATCGGCTGGTAGCTTCCAATTGAATAAGTATTTATTAAGCCCCCATTTTGAGCCAGGCACTATGTTAGGTGCAGGGAATACAAAAACAAAACTAAAAAACAGTCCCTGCCCTCAGGGAGCTTACATTCTACTGAGTGGATACAATATGTAAACAGCTAAGTATGTATGTGGTAGAGAGGCATGGAATTAACCGTGGAATAGTAGATGGAGAACCAGGCTAAGCCTCAGAAAGGAATGGTCCCAAGTTGTACTCCTGACTCAGAAGACCATAGACCTTAATGGCTGTGTGACCCTAGTCCAGTCATTTGACCTCTAAGTTCTGCATGCAACTCTCTAAGACTGCAAATAGGCAGAATAGTCACTGATCTGCATTAGCAGGGGAAATTTCTCCACTGGGATTTCCTAACACCAATGAAATAGCAGGTCTGGACAAAATATGCACGGGTTCACACATATGTATAATACTCTGAGGATGAAGAGAGCCCTAACAATCAGGAGGAATCCAGAAAAAGCTTACCTCAGAAGGTAACACGTGAGCTAAGCCTTTCCTTAAGGAAGCTAAGGATTCTCAGAGGGTGAGGAGAGGTGAAAGAGCATTCCAAGCCAAGGGGACAGAAGCCCAGGTAATGAAACAGAGGTAGAACAGCAAATAGGCCAGTTTGGCTGGAAAACATAGTGTGTAAAGGAGAATCATTTGAAATAAGCTTGGAAAGACAAGGTGGAGCCACATTATAATGGATGCTAAGCTGGAAGGATCTTAGAGGATGTTTTATAGATAAGGAACTGAGGACCAGAGAGTTAAAGTGACTTGCCTGAAGTCACATAGATAGTAAATAGCAGGTCTAGGATTTGAACTCAGGTTCTGTGACTCCAGATCCAGTAATCTTTTAATCTCTCTCTCTCTGTCTCTGTCTGTCTGTCTGTCTCTCTCTCTCCCCTTACCTCTTCTCTTTTTTTCTCTCCCTCCCTCCTCTCTGTCTTTGTCTGTCTGTCTGTCTGTATTGCTTCATGCTGATGGTAGATGAAGCTTAGCCCTCGGCAAGGGATGACAAAGGGCTAACATTCTCCCCTAAGGAGAAAAGGTAGCAGGACCAATAGCTTGCCCCTCCTCCCACTGGATATAGGCCAAGTAGATTCATATCCAAGTGGTCTTGCTTCCTGTAGAGTATTAGAAAGGGCTAGTAGAAGGGAGGACATCCTTGTGAACCACTATGATGCCCCTTCACTCTCCATAGGCAACCTATGTACCCAGTTCCTCCTGATATTGGGGAAAGGCTTTGGAACCTCCTGAGGCAGTGAGAACCCATGATGCTGATGGTATGGTCTCTCTCCTTATCCATAAGTCCTCTAGTCTGAGTCTTCCATGGTAAGACGAAACCTGCTCTGCTGGTTTACAGACCAAGGAAGCCTTGCTGCAGCCCATTGATTGCAGGCAGATGTTTCTATCCTTCCTCAGCTCCACTCCATCTCCTCTGTGCCCACCTCAGCTTTGGTGGGAGGTACCCAGAATGTTCCTGATGTAGCCTGAGGGAAAAGAAGCCTGGATCTCATTTCCTCGGGGTTCTTTGTTTTCCAAGTATGGAAACCTGGTCCTCGATCTACTTTCTTCATACCTCCAGGGACTACTTAGAACCCTCTAAATTTATCCAAGCCTGGGGCAAAGTCCTATTTGCCCCATCCTGGTTGTGGTTCTGCCTGTAGTACTTTGAAGACTGCAACAGTCTGTTTCTTTGTGATGCTGAACAACAATGACCTTTTTCAAATATTTCAGCAGTTTCATTTCAGAATAGAGAATCTTCTCTAATTTCCTTTTACCAGCATGGATTAAAATGGCATTTTTCCCCCCTAACTCAGTTGTGAGTGGTTTCACTCTGGCCAATGGGAGGCAGCACAAGCTAGAATTCTGAGTTAGGGAGGGAGATGAGTGTTGCTGAATTTGGCTCCAGCTCAGGTAGACTGGGAGAAATTGCTCACAGTGGTGCTCCAGTTTCCTTGTCTGCATAGCCAGGAGAGGATTACCTGAAAAAGGATGATTGGAAAATATTATCAAAATATGAGGAACTAAATCAATGTTAGGCATTATTTCCCCAGGTCACACCAGGGTACAATTCAATTTCTCCCGGTGCAGTATCTTGACCTTTTAACTTGAAAGAAAAACTCTAATTTTGAAGATTTGCTTTTGTTTGTTTGCTTTAAAAAAAAAATAGAAGGGACTAGCCCTGTGATTTAACTGGTAAAAGGAACTCTGAGAGGAAATTTCCTCTACCAATGCAGGTCAGCACCTTTCCTGTAACTCACTGTAGCTTCCTAGTTTCAATGTCATCTCTGTGACCACTATGCAAATTGCCTCCCTTTTGTAATAATCAAATAGGTATTGTTGATTCCCATTTTCCTGGATAAGGAATAGAAGCATAAGAATAACAGTGGGTCTAGGGGGTGGAGCCATGGTGTTTCCACATGTTCGTGATATATATGTATTTAACCATACAGAAACAATAATTCTCCATATAATTTCATACTTTTATCATATTGTTGCCCTTTGTCACAGCAGTACCTCAATTTTGGTTTGAGATATCTAAAAGCAATGGTAAAATGCCAGCCTTGAATTTTAACCTTTTAGCCATCTCAGCTTTTTATCTCAGCCCAAGCAATTTTTTTTTTGGCGGGGGAGTGGCGGATGGAGAGGGAAAGGTCACCATCTGTGATTTCATTCTACCAATGACGGCAGGCACCTGTTTCCCAACTGTATTGTCTTAGAGAGTTTTCTGGGGTTCCTGAGATGTCAAGCGGTTTGTCTAGGATTCCATAGTCAGTAAGTGTCAGAGGCAGGTCTTGAACACGGGTCTTTTTGATTCTAAGACTTACCCATTGTTCACTACACCTTGCTACCCAAGCCTTACAAAAAGATTAAAAATCAGTGTTGTTGCTGCTTTGGATAATTTTTGGTCTCAGTTTATCTAGAGCAAGGATTCTTCACCATTTTTTTTATTGTGGATCCTTTTGGCAGTCAGATGAGTCCTGTCAAGCTCTTCTCAGAATCATGTTTTAAATGCACGCAATAAAACACATAGGATTACAAAGGAAGCCAGTTATATCAAAATATAGTCATCAAAATATTTATAAAAACAAGTTCACCAACCCCAGGCTAAAAGCTTCTGCTATAAAGGTCAAAGTAGAAATTGTGTTAGGTTTGAAGTCAGGAAGATTTGGGTTCAAATCCTGCCTGATAATTATTAGCTATGTGATCTAGGACAAGTGACTTAACTGTCTTTTAGCTCTCTAGAATTTATATGCTAAGTTTTCTGCATTGGTGGAGGGAGTTCCCCCACATTAGTAAATCATATATTGAGTAAATTTTATCTATAGTGAATATCCCTCCCCAATTTCTATTGACAGTAGCCTGATTATCATACATATGTACAACTAGGATTGCAGCTCTTGGCCTCAGTTTCCTCCTCTGTAAAATGAAGGGCTGTAAAATGTACCTTTTAGCTCTATGATTCTACACCATAAAAGCATACTTTAAATTAGGAAAGTCCTCTTGAACAAAAAAGAGGCAGTGTGGTATTGGTATAGAGCTAGGAAGACTTAGGAATAAGTACAGTCTATGTCAACCATAAGACCTGCACTGGTAAAGGGAGTTTTCTCATCCAGATGATCCTGATGAAATCATAGGTTCAATCTTTGTCCCTAACTTCTTGACCAGAGATCTCATTCTTAGCGGGCTGGTCAATTTCACAGTTGATTTGTAATAGCAACAAGTCAGTCTTTTCCAGTGCTTAAAATTACTTTGTGGCACCATACTTTGACACTTGGAGAGACACATTTCTTCATTACAGATAACCAGCAGTACAATTTAGTAACACAGTAGCTCTTCTCAATTCTCTTGGATCTCTGTAAGGAACAAAACTCTCCTTTACTCTCCCTCTTTTAATCGTCAGAGTTAGTTTGGATGTACCGTAGAAGGTCGTGGTTGCTACATCCCAGGTTGGTCAAAAGAAGAAGGTTCCCTAAATGTGTGTGTGTGTGTGTGTGTGTGTGTGTGTGTGTGTGTGTGTGCGCGCGCGCATTTGTTTTTGTATATTTTAATTCTCCTTTCCTTTCAATGTACAGTAACAACTCACCCAGACATTAAACA
>NW_020954608.1:28683531-28751107 GCF_900497805.2 Vombatus ursinus | reverse complement strand
GCGTGACCTTGGTCAAGTCACTTAATCTCTTTGTGCCTCAGTTTCCTTGTATGTAAAATGAGGGAGTTAGATTTAATGACCTCCAACTTGAAATCTTTGATCCTATATACAATACAGTATAATTGGTCTTCTTTTCAGATTGGAAGGAAAGGAACAGCCTCATTGATTCCTATTGGCTACAAAAGGTAACTCCCTAATTAATATAATATAATAATTACATAATATCACATCATATTGTATTGATTACAACTAAGAAGCATGAAAACAACAGGTGAAGAGAAAAAAGAAAGGTTAAGTGAATCAATCAACACTCATTTATTCAACATCTGCTGTTAGTTAGAAACTCTTCCTGGCTCTGGAAATATAAAGGCAAAAACAAAACAATCCCTGTCTTCAAGGAGCTTACATTCTATTAAAGTAAAAGACATATGGGCAGTCAGTTCTGCTGTAATGTGTGTTTTGAAAATGTGAATTTGTTCCCATTCTATAATTCAAATTTTGAGTTTGCTTCTTGTAGAACAAAGTGAGAGAATCGCTTCACAATACCTCATGAGCACCTTTCAGATGTCTACTTCCACAAACCCTAGATCTTTATCAAGATAAAGTGCCATATTCATTGTTTATCTTTTGACAAAGTAGGATCTGTGAGCAGAAGGATTGGTCTGTGCCACACCCCGTACCTGTGGCCTTCAGCCCCTAGGCCAAAAGGTGTATGGCCTGTCCCAACTTCCTTGCACAGCCTGAGTATTTATATATTCTTAACCATTTAACATGTATAATACTGCTACATATTTATTAGATTCCTATCTTTTTTTATATGTCACTGACAGAGTTTTTGAGTGTTGTGCTCTTAACCCCATTGTCCTCATGGGCCCTGTGGTTTTTATTGCCTTTTTTTTTTTTTTTTTTTTTGCAAAGCATCATCTTATGGGGACTATGTATGGGGATGCATATATCAAGTTATAGCAGAAGTGACTGTATGTGTGTATATGGATAAGCAAAAGCATACTAAGCAGCACAGAAAGGAGCTGAGATTAGAATTGGTGATGAGGTAGCAGGAGTAGCAGACACAATAGCATCATTAAGAAGTTACCTTGCTAAGCAGGGGCCTGCAGGAGCCCGCTCTGTCTCAAGAGATCTGACTTCTTAATTTTGAGCATTTGTATCTTGGAAATAGGCAAATGATACAAATCAGGGCTTGACTTATTGTTTTCTTGATTATCTAGACTTAAGAAAATGTTAATAATGAGATTAATTTTGTTTTTCTTTTTTGGCTAGGCAATGGGGTTAAGTGACTTGCCCAGGGTCACACAGCTAAGTAAATGTTATGTGTCTGAGGCTGGATTTGAACTCAGATCCTCCTGACTCCAGGGCCAGTGCTCTATCTACTGTGCCACCTAGCTGCCCCTTAAATTTTGTAAAAATTGTCACTGGTACATGCTTTCCCCCCAGGAGACACAGTTATTAAACATTTAGCAGTATTGCTATGGGTAAATGAGAAAACTACAAAAAGATACAAGCGAACATTAGAACAGCCCTGCAGTGTAGGGGCAAATAGCTCCTTATCAGAATCCTAGTTTTAGAGCAGGACCATCTAGTCTAGTCCTCCCATTTTACAGATAAGAAAACTGAGGCCCAGGAAGTTTAAGTGACTTGTCCAAGGTCTTGTAGTTAGGAAATAACAGGAAGGAGATATAGAACCCAGGTTCTCTGACTCTAGACCCAATGCTATTTCTACTCCAGCACAGTGCCTCCCTTGGGCTCTGTCGATATCACAGTACACTGTATCCCATCACTATTAAAACTTTGTGTCACAACCAACCAGCTTAGAATCTGTAGCCTATAAGGGAATTTAGTGAAAGGACAAATTAAATCCTACTCATTTCAATTACTCCAATGACTTCCTTATATTATAATAATTAATCTTCATAGTGTAATGATATCTGGCTCATGCCCAGAGCACCCGAGATGGCATCTCACCAGGTGGAGGATGATAAGGAACTGCTTCTGGGAGAATCATGATAATGTGTAAGGAAAGTGCTTTGGAGAGACTGGAGCATGCATTGGACTTTCTGTCATTGGTTCCAGGAGGGTCCTCTGATTGGCTTAGGAGACATTCAAAAAGACTGTCACCTTTGGCTACCTCCCCTTTGTTTTTCTTTGACACTCTTTGCCTCATTATCTTCAGCTGTGCTCTGATAGTGTGATTGCAGTGAGAGAACCATACTCACAGGGAAGGGCTATAGAGTCATATCTCCCCTCCTGTCACCCCAAATGAAGCTTCTTTGGCTGGGCTAATTTTTTTTTTCCTTTCTAGGTGAAAGGAGTAGAGGCTTAAGCTTTGGTTGAGAGTGAGAGTCATGGGAATTTAGGAACCATAAGCCAGGCTGCATTTTGCAGCTAATGTAGCATCAATGAGTCTAGGAGAATGGGGAAAGAAGTGATCTTTCAGAGTAACCTCTGAGACCCTAAACTAGGGGAAGGATTTATATCAGCAGCAGAGCTACCTTTGGACTTGAACCTGGTGAGACCAATACTGTATAGAAACTGAGCTAAATTTTGAGCTTTAATCTATCCTCCCTGCACTGATTCTCATACTCCCCCCCACACACAGATCAAGGTAGTCTAGGGGGTTTTATACCCCTGAGGTTTGGGGAAAATGTTTGTTCTTGCTTTATCTTTGAAGTTAATATCATTTTGTAAAAGCTACCTGGTGTTAAGTAGTTAAATGGAACTGAGTGGCTTGTCACTGACCCCTCAAGGAAACAGGAAACAGAAATCAGAGAAGTTATTCAGACTAGAATACGTAATAAAAAGACATACAAAAGTGAAAAAGTTCTTTTGATAGGAATGAGATGAGATTTTAACTCAACCAAGAGAAGGATCCTGATCTATCCAAGGAGAAATTTCCAGAAATCTTTAGGGAAGCAAGCTATAAATCAGGGACATGTTGAGGAGCTGGGGCCTCTACATGTGTGCAGTTTCCAAAATCTTTCCACATGGTTGGAATCAGTGCTGAAGAGACTCTCACACTACATGTTTCCTCTTGAAGAAAGAATGAATTTCTATACTCTCCAGAGTTCTTGCACCAACTTTGTCTTCATACAGGCTCACAGCCTGCATCAGTATTCTTTCCATTTGTCTGGAGTCATAATTCAGCAGCAGCACACAAAAAGCATCAGGCTTGGTTGAAAACATCAGTCCATATGTCTTCCCATAATTCTCTATAGTCATCATTCTTTAAAGCACAGTAATATTCCATGCCACTCATGTAACCACAATTTGTTTAGCCTTTCTCCAACTGATGAAAGGGCCATCTTTTTTTTTTTTTTACCACAAATACTATTCCAACAATACTGTATGACAAGAGAGCACAATATCAAAGCATTAAAGTTGTTGGTCACCCAAAGGGCAATGGAAAAGTGTATAGTGGATATGGGAAGGATACAATGCATTAGATGAATTGAGAAGGAAAAAAAGTCTAAAGGATGTCACCAGAAATACAAATATGAAAAAGGAAATGGATAGGTCATGTACCTAGAGAGATAACTCATGGTCCATTAGATTGCGAGCTCCTTAAGGGTGGGGACTGCCTCTTACCTTTTTTTTAAAGCCCTAGCACTTAGCACAGTACGTGACACATAGTAGAAGCTTAATAAATGTGTGCTGATTGTGTTTGATTTGTTGTTGTTCAGTCATGTCCAACTCTTTGTGACTCCATTTGGAGTTTTCTTGGCAAAGATACTGGAGTGGTTTGCCATTTCCTTCTCCAGCTCATTTTACAGATGAGGAAACTGAGGCCAACAGGGTTAAGTGACCTGCCCAGGGTCATACAGCTAGTAAGTGTCTGAGGCCACGTTTGAACTCAGGTCTTCCTGACTCAGGCCCTGCACTCTCCACTGTGCCATCCAGCTGCATTGCAGAGGAAAAAAGATCTACCTGGGGGGTGGTGTAAGAGGGAGTGGTCTTTGGAATAAAGAGCAGAATCAGGGTTTAGGGATGTAGTGAGGAAATGAGAGAAGGGCTGTGTCTACTGCTGCCCAGACCAGTGAAGCAGGTGAGAGGACAGAATAGGCTTTCTACTCCCCTTCTTCCTTGTCACCTGTTCTGCCACTTAAGATGCTGACCTAGACCAGGAGCAACACTAAGCAGACTGGAAGACAGGGCTGGACTGGGGGGTGGTCCCCGGCAGCAGAGTTTTTTGCAATGGGGAAAGAGAAGGGGAAGAAAATCCCAAGTGGCAAAAGTGGGAAAGGAGGATCTTTTGGCAACCTGCCACCCCTCCATTTACCCCACCCACTCCCAAACGATTAAGCAGTCCTTTGTACATAAAGAATATAGCTCAGAGAGTTGTAAGAACATAGATCTAGAGCTTCAAAGGATCCTGGAGGGCATTTGGTTCATCCCTTAGTTTTACAGATGAGGAACCTGAGGCCCAGTGAAGGGTAGTGACCTTCGAGAGGTCACACAAGTAGAAAGAGCCTAAGGTGGGATCTGAACCCGTGCCTTCTTGACTCTAGAGTTATAAGCAGTTATTCCAGGCATATGTGAGGTAGAAACTGCTTTTTTTTTTTTTTTTTAAAAGCCTATCAAAAGAAGTTAAAAGAAAAAAGTTTCAATTGTTAATGAATTAAACGTTAGCAGCCTCAGGTGACATGATTAGCCTCTCTCTGTTGAGCCCGAGAGGGCCCCAGGAACAGACTGGACTGATGAGAAGTGTTTTTGCATGGAAAACACATGGCGGGAAGCTGATCAGAACAACAGGCTGAGTAATGACCAGCTCTGCTTGCTAAAGGAAACGGAGAAATTCCGTAAAGGAATGAGAGCAGGTGCCACCTGCTGGCAATTGTGGAGAACTGCCGAGGACAAAAGACTGCTTCCTGGGGCCCACCCTCTCTCCACCAACCTCCATGCTGGACTGAAAGTGATTCAGGCTGTCCAGATCACTGGAGAAGGGCTACTCAATGGGGATGGGGGGAGGGGGCATGGTGAAAGGCCATGCTGATAATTGTTGATATTTTCCAGGAGCTCTGAAGAGAGCTTTCTGTTTTCTTTGGTCTGTAAACTCACTTCTCTCTCTCTCCCCACCCATCTTTGAGTTTTTGTGAACTCTGATTACACAAGGAGTTAGTGACATACAATGGATGGTGTCGTGTAGTGAGTAATGTTCTCGGAGTTTTGGGGTGGGGGCAATGAACCAGAGAAATAAGAAATTCCCCAAAGATATTCAGGCCCTTCACATCATATAACAGTCCCTCTTCCCCAAATTTTAGTAACCAGAATATTATGTTCTTCAATTATGCTGTGTAACAGAATTTATTGTAATAGCACATTTAATTCAATAAGCTCAAGAAGATCAACTTAGAATTCATAATACTTTAGATAGAAAATGCCTCTAGAAAGGTGTTTTTATTGTTACTACTAATTATTATTAATAATGCTTATAATGAAAAGCATTCTTACATAAATTTATTATACATCATTTAGGATGAGTGACCACAACATATATTGTACCAGATTCATTATATAATTAGGTGCTTACCCTAGAGCAGGGCTTCTTCAACTTTTTCCACTTGCGACCACTTTTTGCCTGAGAAATTTTTATGTAACCCTGGGAATTATAAGTATATAAAATAGATATACAAATCAAACATTTACTGATAATAAATCATAAAGATTTATTTAAAATAATTCTTTGGAATACATATAATTTTACCATTTATTAAAGAGGAAAACAAATTGCTGATGAGATGGATGTGCTTGTTTATTTTTACATAAAGAATTAAATCTTGGTGGAATATTTGATACTGCAGGATGTAGAGTATCTTCAACATTTTTCAGAGTTGATTGGTATTTTGATTTTATGATCATCAATGCTGAGAACACTGCTTCGCATAAATATGTAGTACAAAATGGCAGAAGGTCATTCAAAAATTGTTGGAAATTCTGTCCTAATCCCAAGCCAAAATTCATTTAATGATTTTGCAAGTACAGTAAAAACACTGCAGTTCATAACGTACAATAGTCTCAAATCTGAACTGAGGTTTCTGGCAGCGTTCATTGGCACTGTATGGTGTGATGGCACGTACAGTGCAAAGTGTGCGTTCAGAACCAAGTGTTGTGTTCAGAACCACGGCAGCAGTGAAGTTGCACAAGGCAACATGGCCAACCTCTGCCAGAAACACCTTGGATTCATTATGCTTTTGATTTTGAATTAATTTTTGGTCATTGTGTGTTCAGAAACCTTTTACTGTTGCCAAATTTTTCCCAACCCCCACATTCAGTTACACAACCACATGTGGGGTCACAGCCCACTTTTTAAGAAGCACTGCCCTAGAGCATGAGGAATAAAAGAAAAAAATGTATATATAATTGTTCATTTATATTACTAAAATCCTTTACTTGTTTCACCAGTTTTTTGTCTGTCTCTTATACAAAAAAAGTATTCAATTATTTAATTAATTTACTTTTAAAAATCTGGTCATGTTCTTTAGTGATTGAACTTTAAAATACATTCTCTCTTCCTTCTATTCTTTCTTCTCTTCTTCATAGGATCTACATTTTCAAGTAGAAATATAAGAAGTTTCAAATCCATTTGGTTCAGTTTGATCTTGTCTTCTGTGTAGGATGGGGATAATGATGATGATGATGATGATAAAATACCTAACATTTATATGGTGCTTACTATGTGCCAGGCACTGTGCTGAGCACTTTCTAATTATCTCACAACAACCCTGGGAGGTAGGTGCTTTTACAGATGAGGAAACTGAGGCAAACAGCAGTTAAGTGACTTGCTCAGGGTCACACAATTAGTGTCTGAGGTTGGATTTGAACTCAGGTCTTCCTTACCCCAGGTCCTCTATCCACTGTGCCTTCTAGCTGCCACTAGACTCTAGACCTGTGATTTCATTGTAGAAGAAATTCCTGGGTGAGGGAAACTCCCTCTACCAATGCAGGTCTGCACCTACCCTGTGACTTAATAGTCTTAAAAAGTTGCCAAGAGTCCTGAGAAGTTGAGCAGAGTGACTTGCTTGGGGTCACCCAGCCAAAATGTGTTAGAGAGAGGACTTGAACCAAAGTCTTCTGTCCTTTATCCATGCTGCCTGTATAACAAAGTCATTAGGTATGTACCTTAAAACATGATGCCTTCTCTAATTGCCAAAGCTGGTCTCTGAATTAAAAGTTAGTGGCCTTGGTGGGTAGGTTCCCTCTCTGAAATGAAGGTCAAACTCTTCAGTAAGATAAATGGATTATTTATTAAATCTCCTTGCTCCTGTTTCACTATATATTCTCCTCATGGCTGGTTGAGCAGGTAAGTGGCCAAGGTATTGTCTTTGAGATCATTTGGGGATTAAAGGAGGAAGAGATGTGACTTTAATTTTGCAAAGTAGTTATCCATTCAAGGAATTTGCAGGCCTTTTCACTTGTGATCAAGGTTCAGGGAATAAGAATACATTAGGAGCTGGTGAAATGTCAACTGAGATTAATATGCAACTTTTACAAAATCATGGCCCAGAAGAAGAAGGGAAATCTAAATATAAGAGTAGCTTCCAAACAAGTATGGTCATCAGAGAGTACTGAGGTTCTAAGGGGTTATGTTAAATTGAGGCCAGTAAGTTAAAGTGAAGGCAATCCAGGAAAAAGCTTGAATTACAAGATAAGGCCAAATTAGGTTCCTTGCATATAGTGAAAACTCAGTGAAAGTTAGTTAATAAACATGACCAGCAGTCTCAAAGGCATCTGCAATAATCATTGAAACAAGCTTAGCCTTCTATCTGAACTCATTCTTCTGGATTCCAAAGCCTTTCAAAGCACAGTGCCTGGCACACAGTGTTTAACAAACACTTAGTGATTGTTGCTCACTGACTTTCCATGGCTTGTGTTACACGACTTCCCTTTTTCATATCTATTCTATTTTCTGCAAGCTCATTCTCAGATTAATCCAATCTTTTTTTTTTTCCATCTCCTGTCTTCTCTCCCTCCCCATTTCCAAGGAAGTAAGGACACCATTCTTACTTTTATTTGTGATTCACCAACTATGACATTATTTTTGTTCTTCCCTCACCCCATCTTCCGTACCCTTTGGCAGGTCTCTGTTTTCAAATGTTTCTTCCCATGCTCCTGAAAAAAGATTTTACAACTGTATATTAGTCCCTATGGATCTTTAACACCCAGGCACTGTGTAATCATACTATGAACTGTGATCATAAGTCAAGAGACCTCATCTCTGAAACTGGACTGATTATGATTTAGCTACAGATGTGGAGGAGGGAAGATGACATGAATTGAATCAGAGACTGAACCTTCATTCAATAGAATTGTGAATGGGCTGTAAAATTCAAGTGGAGAGCATATTTTTTTAACCTGTTAAGAATTTATTTTAATCTGATTTGAATTTTTAAATCTCTCTCTCTCTCTCATAATTGTTAACAACTTAAGAGTCACTCCCATCTTCTGCCTTCTAAAGTTGTTGCATTAGTGTTCCTGTTGTTTTGAAAAGTGTGATAGCATGATTAGTTCAGCCAGGTCTAAAGATACCTGATCCTGGTCAGTGAATCTCCCAAGAATGCACCTTGAGCCCTGACTTCCTATATTAACATCTTAGGTTAGGGTGGAGGTAGAGAGCAGTGCGAATTAACCTAGATAGCTATCAGATTCCAAAGATGGGGAGTAAATAGAACATCTGTCTTCCCCTTAGAATACTGCTTAATGTAATTATGCACATGAGACTATATTTGAGTGATTACACCTGGTTTAGCTAATTTTTTTACAGGTGACCTCCTCCTGAAGCCATGATTTCTGTTACCTTTAACTCTAAGACAAATATTCAGATTTTCACTTAGGATCATAGCTTTAGGGCAGGAAGGGACCACAAAGGTAATCTAGACTAACTTCATTTTTCAGAAGAGAAAACTGAGGCCCAGAGAAGTTAAGTTTCTTGCGAAAGGTTACATAGGTAATAAATGGTAGAGTTGAGATTTGAACCTAATTATTCCAACTCCAAATATTTCATTCTTCTAGCACATCATGCTACCTCCCATTCCTAGCTATTGAATTTTTTTTTTTTTAAACAGCCTTGCAACTGGTCATTTATCTGCTTTCTTGGGAGGGAGTTGTAACAATTTTTTAAGGGTAAAGACTGTAACTTGGTTATTTTATATCCTGTATTGGGGTTTGGGACTAAGAACTAGGAGGTCAGGGAAAACCTTAGACTTCAAAATTTTGGGAGATTGTTGCACTTCCAAGATCTTGAACTTTGAAATTTACCTTTCTGGTCAGAGTTTTCTGTCCTTCCATGTCTCTCACTCTTTTATCCCTTCCATACCTATATTCACCCTCATTGTAATCTTCAGTTCAATGATTCCTCCCTGTTCTTCTAGTCCATTGTAAAATCTTAATCGAATTAATGCTGTTCTAGAAAGGACATATTAATCTGCTCGCCAATGGCTCCATTCTCAGTCACTATAATTTTCCAAATTAAAATACTCTTCCCTGGCCCCTACTCTCCCATATATATATTGTTTTTCTTATTAGAATGTAAACTCCTTGAGGGCAAGGAGTGTCTTATATTTTTGTATCCCTGGTGAGTAATCTCTTAATAAATGCTAATTCTTTCCTTCCTTCCTTCCTTCCTTCTTTCTTTCTTTCCCTTGTTTCTTTTGTGTTAACCCTCAATTCTGGCTGCCTTCTATCATTTGCCTTTTCTGCTTCTACTCCTCAGCTGCTCAACACTTTGAAAGAAATCAGGAAATTAAGCTATCTGGGAGCTCTGGTCTTGGAGTCAGGAGGACCTGAGTTCAAATCCAACTTCAGACACTTGACATTTACTAGCTGTGTAACCCTGGGCAAGTCACTTAACCCCGAATGCCTCACCAAAAAAAAATTTTTTTTTGCATCAGTATTCATTAGGGAAATTGGTCTATAGTTTTCTTTCTCTGTTTTTGCTCTTCCTGGTTTAGTATCAGCACCATATTTGTTTCATAAAAGGAATTTGGGAGGAGTACTTTTTTGCCTACTTTCCCAAATAGTTTATATAGTATTGGGATTCATTGTTCTTTAAATGTTTGGTAAAATTCACTTGTGAATCTATCTGGTCCTGGAGATTTTTTCTTAAGGAGCTCATTGATGACTTGCTTAATTTCTTTTTCTGAGATAGAGTTACTTAAGTATTGTATTTCCTCTTCTGTTGATCTGGTAATTTATATTTTTTGTAAATATTCATTCATTTCACTTACATTGTCAGATTTATCATCATAAAATTGGGCAAAATAGTTCCTAACAATTGCCTTAATTTTAATTTCATTGAAAGCGCTTTCACTCTTTTCATTTTTGATACTGGCAATATGGTTTTCTTCTTTCTTTTTTTAAAAATAAAATTAACCAATAGCTTATTTATTTTTGTGGGTTTTTTCCATGGTTTTATTTATTGGTTATTATTGGTTTATTTATTGGTTTTATTTATTAGTTAAATTTTTTAAAACTTTCAATTTGATTAATTCTTCCTTTGATTTTTAGGATTTTCATTTATATTTTAATTGGGAATTTTTAATTTGCCCTTTTTCTAGTTTTTCTTTTAATTGCATGTCCAATTCATTGATATGCTCTTTCTCTAATTTACTGATATAAGCATTTAGAGATATACATTTTCCCCTAAGTACTGCTTTGGCTGCATCCTACAAAATTTTGATATGTTCTTTCATAGTTGTCATTCTCTTTAATGAAGTTATTGATCATTTATATAATTTGTTCCTTGACCCATTCCTTAGGATTTGATTATTTAGTTTCCAATTAATTTTTAATTTGTGTTTCCACATCTCTTTATTGAATGTAATTTTTATTGCATTATGGTTTGCATTTGATATTTCTGCTTTTCTACATTTGTTAATGAGGGTTTTATGCCCCGAAAGATCATCAGTTTTTGTGAAGGTGCCATGTACAGTTGAGAAAATGGTATACTCCTTCCTATTTCCATTTTATTTCTCCAGAGGTCTGTTGTATCTAATTTTTCTGAAATTCTATTCATCTCCCTAATTTCTTTCTTATATATTTTATGGTTAGTTTTATCTAGTTCTGAGAGGGGAAAGTTGAATTCCTCCAGTAGTATGGTTTTACTATTTCCTCCTATAACTTATTTAGCTTTTCCTTTAAGAATTTGGATGCTGTGCTATTTGAAGCATATATATTTAATATTAATATTATTTCATTTTCTATGATACCTTTTAGTGAGATGTAGTTTCCTGCTTATCTCTTTTAATTAGGTCTGTTTTTGCTTTTGCCCTGTTTGAGATCATGAGTGCTACCCTTGTCTTTTTTTTTAACCTCAGCTGAAGATAATAGATTGTGCTCCAGCCCCTTATTTTTACTGTGTGTGTGTCTTTCTGTTTCAAGTATGTTTCTTGTAAATAACATATTGTTGGACTCAGGTTTCTAACCTATTCTGCTATCCACTTCCACTTTATGGTTGAGTTCATCTCATTTAAATTCACAGTTATAATTACTAACTGTGTGTAGGAAACTCTACATATCCCGTTTTTTCCTGTTTATACTTCTTTCTCTTGTTTTACCTTGTCCCTCCTCAAAAGTCTGTTTTGCTTCTGACTATTGCCTCCCTTAACTGCTCTCCCTTCTATCACCTCCCCCCCTTCCTATCTTTCCCCCTTCTTTTCCTACTTTCCTGTTGAGTAAGATAGACTTCTATACCCAACTGAGTGTGTGTTATTCCTTCTTTAAACTAATTCCAATGAGAATGAGTTTCATTGTTGCCCCCTCCCCCATTTCCCCTCCAATGTAAAAGCTTTTCTTTGTGTACTTTTTTTTTTTGAGGCATTCATAGTTAAGTTACTTGCCCAGGGTCACACAGCTAGTAAGTGTCTGAGGCTGGATTTGAACTCAGGTCCTCCTGACTTCATGGCTGGTGCTCTATCCATTGTGCCACTTAGCTGTCCCTTTGTGTACCTCTTTTAAGTGAGATAATTTTCCCCATTGTACCTCTCCCTTCTCTCAGTGCACCCCCTTTTCTGACCACTACATTCATTTTTTGGAGATTATCCCAATACATCAATTCACACATATGTCTTCTATCTATGCAGACTTCTAACTGCCCTAATAATGATAAAGTTCTTAGGATTTAGATGTATCATCTTCTCATATAGGAATGCAAACAGTTCATATTTAACTTTTTATACTTCCCTTGAATCTTCTGTTTGAATTCAAGTTTTCTATTCAGCTCTGATCTTTTCATCAGGAAAGTTTGGAAGTCCTCTATTCCATTAAATATCCATTTTCCCCCAGAATGCTGGGTAGGTTATTCCTAATTGTAATCCAAGCTCTTTTGCCTTCTGAAATATCATTTTCCAAGCCCTCTACTCATTTAATGTAGAAGCTGCTAAATTTTGTATGATCCTGTCTGTGGCTCCATGATATTTTGTGAATGATATATTTGAATTGTTTCTTTCTGTCTGCTTGCAATATTTTCTCCTTGACCTGTGAGCTCTGAAATTTGGCTACATAATATTCCTGGGAGTTTTCATTTTGGGTTTTTCAGGAGATGATTGGTGAATTCTTTCAATTTCTATGTTATGCTCTGGTTCTAAAATATCAGGGTAGTTTTGCTTGATAATTTTTGGAAAAATGATGTCTAGCTTGTATGGTCTGATGCTGATTGAAGTTAGCAGAATGAGGAGAACATTGTACACAGTAACAGCCACGTTGTGCGATAACTAATATTGATAGACTTAAACTTTCTCAGCAATACAAGGATCTAAGACATCTCCAAAGGCCTCATGATGGAAAATGCTATCTTCATCCAAAGAAAGAACTATGGAGTTTGAATGCAGATAGAAGCATACTATTTGCTATTTTATTTCTTCTGTTGTGTTTTGTTTCCTCTTTCTGGTGGTTCCTCCTATTGGTTCTAATTCTTACTTACAACATCACTAATGTGAAAATATGTTTAGTAGGAATGTATATGTATAGCCAATTCAGATTGCATGCCATCTTGGGGATGGAGGCAGAGAAAAATTTTAAACTCAAAAGCTTATGGAAGTGATGGTTGATAAATCAAAATTAATTAATTAAAATAAAAAAGAAAAAGAAAAATTATGTCTAGGCTCTTTTTTTGATCATGGCTTTTAGATAGTCCAATAATTTTCAAATGATCTCTCCTTGTTCTATTTTCCAGGTCAGTTGTTTTTGCAATGAGATATTTCACATTTTCTTCTATTTTTTTCATTCTTTCAACTTTGTTTGATTGTTCTTGATGTTTCATGGAGTCATTAGCTTCCATTTGCCCCACTCTAATTTTTAATGAATTCTTTTCTTTATTGACCTTTTTCACCTTCTTTTTCATTTAGCCAGTTCTGCTTTTTAAGGTGTTCTCTTCAGTGAATTTTTGTGCTTCTTTTACCATTCGGCCAATTCTGTTTTTTCAGGTGTTATTTTCTTTAGGTTTTTTTTTTTGTGCCTCTTTTACAAAGCTGTTGATTCTCTTTTCAAAATTTTCTTGCATCACTCTCATTTCTTTCCCTAGTTTTTTCTGTACCCTTCTTATTTGATTTTTAAATCCTTTTTGAGGGCTTAAGGAATTCTTGTTGAGCTTGTAACCAATTCACATTTTTCTTTGAGGCTTTGCTTGTAGCTGTTTTGACAGGATTGTCTTCTGAGTTTGTGTCTTGATCTTCCCTGTCACCATATTAGATTTTTATAGTCAGTTTCTTTTTTTGTTGGTTGCTCATATTTCCTTACCATTTATTGACTTTTAACTTTATGTTAAAGTTGGTCTCTTCTCCTGGGGTGGGGGTGCAGGCACTGTCCCAAGCTTCAGGTTTTTTTTTTTTGTGCTGCTGTTTTCAGAGCTAGTTCTGGGGGTGGGTGAGTCTGTAAGTTTTCAGAGATCCCAAGGTGCTATGATACAAGGAGAGATGTGATCATTGCTCTCTAGGCCTGCACTCTGGTCTTTACCTAGAAAGGGATACCCATGAAAGTACAGCTCTCAGCCCAAGCCTCTATGACTTATTGTTTAGGTTATGAAGGCTTAGAATGAGTGTAAATAACAATTGTTTTCTGTTCTGGCCAGAAACTTTGAGGGTCTTCCCCTCCAGATTGATAGTGTGTGATGGTAAATTAGGCTATCTTTTGTCTCAATTCTTACCTAGCCCTTGGTAATTGGAAAGGTGCTTCCTCAGACAAACTGAGGTCTGGGAAAGACCTTAATTTAGAAAGGCCAAGGTTACCCGCTGCATCCCAGGCCATTGCCAGTCATCTTGACTTATATCTTGCCACTGGACATCAATGACTCTGGAGGAGAGAGATTAAGGCTGATGACTCTGTGTAGCTCTGCCTCACTTAAATCCAGTACATGTGCAAATGAAGACAACACCCTGGTGGTGTTATTGATCCTCTTTGAGACTGAAGAACAATGACAACCTTTTAACCAGGAAGGTATCCTGCTTTCCGGCAGTTACAAGTGCTAACACTCTTCTTGGCCTTGGAACTGTGACTAGATCCCCTGTTGTCTTGTTGCTACAAGTGCCAGTGCTCATCTCTGCCTTGGTACTGAGACCAAGGTCCCTGTTCCTCTTTGATCACAAGAGCTAGTGCTCCTCTTCATGCTGGAACTGTGACCCAGAACTGTTTATGGGTAATTCAATAAGGTTACGCACCCATCAGCAAAGGGTCCCCTGTAATCTCTTGTCTGAACCCCCCTCTTACTGTCTGTGGGCTGAGAACTCTCACAGCTGCTGCTGTACCCATTGTCATAGCCTTCTCCAAGTCCTGCTGCTGGTGTTTCCACCATGTGCCCTCAAGGCTGGCCACTACCCTAGTGTAACAGATCTCTCCTGCCTAACTCCTAAGTTGTCTTGGGCTGGTAAAATGTTTCACCCTGACCTTTTGTTGGCTCTGCCACTCCAGAATTCTATTTGAGGCATTATTTTTAAGTTGTCCGGAGGGGAATGTTGGGTGAGTTCAGTTATGTTGCTGCCCTCTCTCCAAGTTGTCTGTTTTTACAGTGTTGGTGTTACTTTATTTACTGTTTTCTTTTTTCTGCTCACTTCCCTCTACATCAATACATACAAGTCTTCCCTGGTTTTACTGAAACTGTCCCTTTTATTATTTCTTATGGCACAATAGTATACCATTATAGAATGTAAGCTTCCTAAGGACAGGGATTTTTTTTTTTGGTCTTTCTTTGTTTCCCCAATTCTTTTTTTTTTAAACTTTTTTTTTTAAATTTTTAGGCAATTGGGGTTAAGTGACTTGCTCAGGGTCACACAGGTAGTAAGTGTCAAGTGTTTGGTCTGAGGCCAGATTTCAACTCAGGTCCTCCTGACTTCAGGGCCAGTGCTCTATACACTGCGCCACCTAGCTGCCCCTTCCCCAATTCTTAACACAATTCTTGGTGCATAGTAAGTGTTTAATAAATGCTTCTTGATTTGAGTTACCTGCAGTGATGAAATTGTTCTAGACAAAAAAAAAATGGCATCACCATTTTTTTTAGTTACTCGTGGTGGTAACCACAGAGTTATTTGACTGTTCTTTGTTACTTATCCCGCATTTCTAATAATTTTGCCAATTTCTTCATTTCTTACATCCACAATATTTCTCATATCTAGTCTTTCCTATCCACCCTGAACTATAACCACGACAGTTCCTCTCTTCATCTTGCCTAGACCATTGTAATAGACCCATTGTTTCATGATGGGACCTTAGAGATTATACAGTTTCACCTCATTTTGTAGAGGAGGAAATGAAAGCCCATAAGAAATGACTTGACCAAGGTCACACAGGTAGAAGAATGAGGAATTGACCTAAAGTACTCTGACTTTAAGTCCTTCTACTATACCATATTCTCCCTGCCTCCAGCTAAGATAGGCATAGTGTTTCTCTATTCAAAAATAGTAATGGGGGTGGAGCCAAGATGGCAGAGTAAAAGCAGTGCCTTGCTTGAGCATTCCCCCAAACCCCTCCAAATACCTGTAAAAAATGGCTCTAAACAAATTCTAGAGCAGCAGAACTCACAAAAAGACAGAGTGAAACAAATTTCCAGCCCAACAACCTGGATGGTTAATGGAAATGGTCTGTTGCATTGGGCTGGGAGAGAAGCATGGTTCAGCATGGGCCAGGCAGGCAAAGACCAGGCCTCAGAGAACTCAGAGCAAGCCTCAGGAGACTGAATCACTAGCAGCTGTAGTAGTTTCCAGACTTCTCAACCCACAAATGCCAAAGACAATTTAGAAGGTTAGTAGGAAAGGTCTGTTGGACCTGTTTGAGAGAGGAATGTAGTCCTGCCCCAGTCCTGGGGCAGCCCCAGGGCTTTGGCTACTTCTGAAGCTCTCAGCCCACAGATGGTGGGGGGATCGAGGGGCTGATCAGAGGGGGATTGCAGGGATCTCTTTGCTGGTGCTGAGGCAGAATTCTCTTGCTTTGGCCCTGCTTGGTTCTGGGTCGCAGTCCTGGGTGGCGGTCCTAGGGTGAGGAGGAGCACTGGTGTGGTGGAGGTTGTGGTGGCAGGGAATCTTCCTCATAGTTCAAAGGCAAAAAGAGTGCTTGTGGTCACTCATAGAACAGAGCACAGGCCAGGAAGGGAGTAAACACCTCGTCCTTGATCATACCACCTTGGAAGAACTGAAAATTTACAGGTCTCTAGAAGTATCTCTGAAAAGAGCTGCACAAAACCCTGAAGCTTGGGACAGTACACCCTCTACACTGGAAACAGAGCTCTACCTTTACAAAGAGTTTAAAAGTCAAGTAATTGGCGCAAAAAAAAAATCAGACTATAGAATCTTACTTTGGTGACAAAGAAGATCAAAACATACAACCAAAAGAAAACAACAAAGTCAAAACTCCTACATCCAAAGCCTCCAAGAAAAATATGAACTGGTCTCAGACCATGGAAGAGCTCAAAAAGGATTTTGAGAAGCAAGTAAGAGAAGTAGAGGAAAAATTGGGAAGAGAAATGAGAGTGATGCAAGAAAATCATGAAAAACAAGTCAACAGCTTGCTAAAGGAGACCTAAAAATACTGAAGAAAATAACACCTTAAAAAATTGCCTAGCCCAAATGGCAAAAGAGGTCCAAAAGCCAACGAGGAGAAGAACATCTTGAAAAGCAGAACTGGTCGAATGGAAAAGGATGTCCAAAAGGAGACATAATTCCTTAAAATTTAAGGAAAATAATTCCTTAAAAATTAAAATGGAGCAAATGGAAGCTAACAACTCTAGGAGAAATCAAGAAATTATACAATAAGACCAAAAGAATGAAGAAGTAGAAGACTAAGGGAAATATCTCATTGGAAAAACAACTGACCTGGAAAATAGATCCAGGAGAGATAACTTAAAAATTATTAGACTACCTGAAATCCATGATCAAAAAAAAGAGCTTAGATATCATCTTTCAAGAAATTATTAATGAAAACTACCCTGATATTCTTAAACCAGAGGGTAAAATAGAAATTAAAAGAATCCACTGATTGCCTCCTGAAAGAGATCCCCAAAGGAAAACTCTCAGGAATATTATAGCCAAATACCAGAGTTCCCAGGTCAAGGAGAAAATATTGCAAGTAGCCAAAAAGAAACAATTCAAGTATTGTGGAAACACAATCAGGATAACACAAAATTTAGCAGTTTCTACATTAAGGGATAGGAAGGCTTAGAATATGATATTCCAGAGTTCAAAGGAACTAGGATTAAAACCAAGAATCACCTACCCAGCAAAACTGACTGTAATCAATGAGAGGAAAAAATTGATATTCAATGATGTTGAGGAATTTAATGCATTCTTAAGAAGTCAGAGCTGAATAGAAAAATTGACTTTCAAATACAAGACTCATGAAAAGGTAAACAGGAAAGAGAAATCATAAGGGACTTATTAAAGTTGAACTGTTTATATTCCTATGTGGAAAGATGATATTTGTAACTCTCATGAGACCTTTCTTGTTATTAGGGTAGTAGGAGGGCATATGTGTGTGTGTGTGTGTGTGTGTGTGTAGAGAGAGAGAGACAGACAGAGAGACAGAGACAGAGAGACAGGGCACAGGGTGAGTTGAATATGAATGGATGATATCTAAAAAAGAAAAGTAAGGGGTGAGAGGAATGTACTGGGAGAAGGAGGAAGGGAGAGGTAGAATGAGGTAAATTATCTCACAGAAAACAGACAAGAAAAAGCTTTTACAGTGGAGGGGCAGTGGGAGGAGGTGAGAGGGAATAAGTGAATCTTACTCTCATCAGATTTGGCTTAAGGAGGGAATAACATGCACACTCAACTGGGTATGGAAATCTATCTTACCCTACAGGAAAATAAGGGAGAAGGGGATAAGAGAGGGAGAGGTGATAGAAGGGAAGGCAGATTTGGGGAGGGGGTAATCAGAAGCAAACACTTTTGAGGAGGGACAGGGTCAAAGGACAGAATAGAATAAATGGAGGGATGGGATAGGATGAAGGGAAAGATAATCAGTTTTTCACAACATGACTATTATGGAAGTGTTTTGCATGACTCCACATGTATAACCTGTATCAAGTTGTTTGCCTTCTCAATGAGGATGGGTGGGGAGGGAGGAAGGGAGAGAATTTGGAACTCAAAGTTTTAAAAACAAATGTTAAAAATTATTTTAACATGCAACTGGGAAATAAGATACAGGCAATGGGGTATAGAAATCTATCCTGTCCCACAGAAAAATAGAAGGGGAAGAGTATAAAAGAAGGGGGGTGGTGGTAGAAGGGAGGACAGATTGGGGGAAGGGGTATTCAGAATGCATGGCATCTTGGAGTGGGGGGAGGGAGAAGATGGGGAGAAATTTTGAAACTCAAAATCTTGTGGAAGTGAATGTTGAAAACTAAAAATAAATTAATTAATTAAAAAAAAAAAAGAAATGATGAGCAAGCAGACCAGAAAAACTTGGACAAACTTGTATGGACTGATGCTGAGTGAAGTGAGCAGAACCAGGAGAACGTTGTACACAGTAACAGCCACATTGTGTGATGACTAACTTTGAGAGACTTAGCTCTTCTCAGTAATGCAAGGACCTAAGACATCTCCAAAAGTCTCATGATGGAAAATGCTGTCCAAATCCAGAGAAAGAACTGTGGAGTTTGAATGCAGATTGAAGCATACTATTTGCTCTTTTTATTTTCTTATGTTTTGTTTTGTTTCCTCTTTCTTGTGGTTCCTCTTATTGGTTCTAATTCTTCTTTACATCATGACTAATGTGAAGATATGTTTAATTGGAATGTATATATAGAGCCTATATCAGATTGCAAGTCATCTTGGGGAGAGAAGGGCAGAAAAATTTTAAATTCAAAAACATATGGAAGTGATTGTTGACAACCAAAAATAAATATAAGAAAAAAACCCTAATAATCTTTCTGTTTTTGCTAATAAAGATTAAACTCCTGAACATAGTATTAAAGGTCAAGCATATCATCCCTGGTTATTGTTTTCTTGATTCGAACCAAGTTAGGCCACTTCATATCACCCTCCTCATTCTGCCCTCTTCTGTCTCTTGTGCCTTTGCTCATATTATCCTTTATGTTTGGGATAGACTCTTTTTCCCTTCCCATCTCCTTCTATTGAATCCCAGATGGGGTTGGGAAGAGTCAGAAATGAATGAACAAGAACAAAATATGACTTTGGACTGGACATTAACCATCCTGAACCTCAGTTTCCTCATATGTAAAATGAGGGGGTTAGACTAGATGGTCTCCAAGGCCACTTTCAGACCTAGATCAATGATTCTTCAATGATTCTCATTTATCAGCTCCTTCATGAAGGGCCCTCTGACATCTAATCATTCTGTCTCAAATGAAAATGATTCTTCTCACTCAGGTTTCTCAAAGCATTTTGTCTGGATCTCTCTTTTGCCCCTATCCCATTTTCCTTGTGTCACACTTACTGGTGAACATGTCATAACCCCCATATTAATTGTTAAGTCCTTGAGGGCAGGGACTGTGACATTTTTCAACTTTATATCCCTAGTGCCTTTCATATTGATGTCTAATTCATGTTTGCTAAATTAATTGAATTGAATTGGAAGGGGCTTGATTACCTTATTACCGCTCGCCTGGATTACTGCAGTGGCCTCCTAATTCGTTTCTCTCAATCTAGTTTCTTCCCTCTCCAATCTATCTTCCAAACTACTATTTAATTGATATTCCTAAAGCACAGGTTTGACCATGTTTCTCCTTAGCTCTTGTGATTTCCTATTGCCTCTAGGATAAAATACATACTCCTCTATCTGACATTTAGAGTCATTCAGACTATCTTTTCACACTTCTTTCTTATTACTCCCATTAAGATAGGCCAATTACAGACAAGCTGGCCAACTTCCATTTCTCCCTCTCAGGTTTGCACAGGCAGTCCCCAGGGCTGGACTATTCTCTCTCCTGACTTCTGCTCTGTGGAGCCCCTGGTTCACTTCAATGTTTTGCTCAAGAGATTCTTCCTTTATGAGATCTCTCCTGACTCCTGACTCACTTCCCCCATCACTTTGTACTTATTTTGTATAAAGATATATCTTATATTTGCTTACTTATAAACATGCTGGTTACAAATGGTAAAATGTAAGCTGGTTGAGGATGGGGGCTATTTCCCTTTGGTATCCCCAGTGCCTAGCAAATTGTTTGGCACACAGTATGAGCTTGTTAAATTGAATAAATGCAGCTTGTGAGATTGATCAATTTCCTATATCCCTCGAAATTGATCTGTAAATAGGTAAATACAGCTGCAGTTATAGGAATGACAGCCAGTAGGCAAAATTATAAAACAGATGAATCGTCTTTGTTGCTTCTAGGTTCCCCCTTTGGTACAGTTTCTTCTTCCCCATCCCCTAACCCTTTAGTTGTATATGCTGCTTTCAAGCAATTCTATCTTTCTGCTTTCTCCTTTCTTTCTTCCCTACAAAAACCTGCTGTCAGAGAGAGGACTGATACCAGTCATTCATAACTTTGTGTGAATTTAAGTCAATGCATCACCTCTTTTAAGGGCATTTGGAATATAAATCTTATCTCTGATTATAGAATGAAAGACTTTGCTCTCTCAGTTAAGACAGGAAGTTAAGACACCACGTCCAGATGCACTTTAAACCTTGTTTGGGAAGGTTGAGTGGTAGATGGAGAAAGTGAAAAACTCAAACTGGAGGAGAAGAATGTGTAAAGGGGTTGGAAAGAACATTTGGAAGGTTTGGGAATCATGAAGAAACCAGTGATTAAAATGTGAGGTGGAGGACCTAGCCAGCACAGTTATACTGGTATCTGCTCCCTTGGCACAGACATCCCATACTTCCTCCCACCTTTTCACCCACTCCCATTTTTCATCTCTTGTTGTAGGGAGAAGGACTGGACCTGTGATTTCATTTTTATTGAGAACTCTCAGGTGAGGAAACTCCCTTTACCAATGCAGGTTGGCACCTTTTCTGCATCTTATAGTCTTAGAGAGTTGGCCTAGCTCAGTGCTATCAAACTCAAATAGAGATGGGGGCCACTAAGCTGAACATGAGGATCCTGTTGTGCTTAGAAAACCACCTATCAACATTATGCTTTTTCTTTATTTTGCTAAATATTTCCCAATTATATTTTAATCTGGCACAGTCATATTCTAGAGTGATAGTTACACGTAGCCCCAGGCAACATGTTTGACATGTTTGCCCTCGGGCATTGAGGGGTTAAATGATTCGTTCAGCATCACACAGCCAGTATGTGTTAGAGGGAAGACTAGAATTTAGATCTTTGTGGCTTTGAGGTCAACTCTCTACAATCAGAACAATATTGCTATTGCTATTTGAGTTTACCGTCCTGTGGCTCCACCCTCTATCTGCCTATAGCCCTGGGCCAAAGCTTCAGTCTTTGACTACTACTATGTGATGGATGTTGTGATCCTCATTAGAACTATTTTACTTTGTATCTGTAGTCCCAGTTCCTTTTTCTTTTCTTCTTTATTTGGCCAGGCAATGGGGTTAAGTGACTTGCCCAGGGTTACACAGCTAGTAAGTGTTATGTGTCCAAGGCTGGATTTGAACTCAGGTCCTCCTGAATCCAGGGCTGGTGCTCTATCCACTGAGCCACCTAGCTGCCCCATATAGTCCCAGTTCCTAATGCAGGGTCTGATAAATATATAACATGCACTTACTAAATGCTTGATTAGATTCTACAGTGTAAGAGAGGCCATTAGATTTTGGATAAATTTCTGAATTTGGTGTAGGTGATGGAGCCTCGCAGGGAAATTAGAAGGGGATGATGTGTTACTGACTTCTAGGTGAGCTTCTCTGAGACCAGAGGTTGGTAAGGACTTTAGGGCAAGGGATAGACCCCAGAATGGAAGCCCTCTCCTCTGTAACTGAGTTGAGCTCTACTCTGGGAGAAAAGAAGTACATTCCAAGTATGACAGGGAAGTGTTTTATGAGGGTAGCATTTAGAAGTACTTATGTCACCTGCCAGGAGATGAGGGGGACTACAGAAGAGCACATATGAGAGAAGCTATGCACACTGGAAGCCCTAATGAATATATTTCTATAAATAACTAATCCTTTGGATGACTATTCCCTTATAGGTTCATTTTTATCAGCTTTATTGTGAGTTCCACTTATTTTATTCAACCTCCCAATAAAAACTTATCTTTTTTGAGTTTTGCTAACAGCATACTTACAAAGGGAACATTACATAGCCCTATGCTTTTAGCTTTTGGAGGGGCTGGAGAAGAGTGAGAAATTCCCCAAGTATACTTAAGTCCTTTGTATCATGGAAAACACAAGGTGCTAGGGTTGAGAATGGGCAGTGTTCCACCCAAAGATCTAGATAGAGAGGAGTGAGAATTCTTTGGGAAGGCAGAGAACTGGTTGAGGAAGAGGCACCATTTGAGCAGCATTTCACAACCAGTAATTGCAATTCTAGGCTATTTTAAGAGTAGAATTAGGTTACTATGGTAGTTTACTGTGGTGATTTGTCTGAAGAGGTTGTGGGTCCTGTGCTAATCTCTGAGTGATATCTTCATTTTGGTAGCCAATGGTATTATTTTGGCAGGGCAATGAGATCAGGTCCCTAGGTATGGTTGTGATGGAGGGTGAAATAGTTATTGAATATGTGAATTAGACTCCACTTTGTGACTGAAGAACTTATTCAATTATTGACTAGGCTGTAGTGAATGAGAATGAGGATGGAATATAAATCACTGTCCTAGGTTTGTGAGACTAATACTAACAGTTGGGTGTGATAAAACTCTTTTGCTAATTCCCCAAAATTTAACAAGAAATGCTTTCTAAATGAATAGTTTTGTAGCAAACATCTCCTCTGTTTCATAAAAAGATTAAAAAAAAAAAGGCCAACATGTTATTGGATACATCCAATTGGAAAACTGAATCCATTGGAATATCAAATGTTCCATTGGACTCTGTTAAAGGATTTGAATTTTATTCAGCTGGACCTTAAATTAAAAGCAAGTTCTGCCAAGGACCCTTTAGGTATTTCCAAATGAAATGCACACTCCTATGTGTCTGTAAAGTTTCTGTTCATCCACCAGCTTTCTTGATACAAGTGCCATAAGATTAGAAATTGGGATTCAAATGGGCTTTCAACATGCTTATCACAGTGTAATACTAACAGTAGTAACAGTTAATGTTTATATAGTGTTTTAGGGTTTGCAAAGTACTTTAATTTCATTATCTTATTTGTTTCTCACAACAACTCTATGAAATAGGTGCTATTATTATCCCCATTTTTATAAATGAGGAAACTAAAGTTGAGAAAGGTTAAATGACTTTTCTGAGGTCACACAACTAGGAACGATCTGAGATAGGATTCTAAACTCTTCTTCTTGACTCCAGGTCCAGCATTCTAGGATTATTTAATCTTGAATTTTGAAGTATTTTTAAAAAGAAGGCAGCCTATTTAAATATGTTATTACTTCCACTGTAGAGGGACATTTAGCACATTAGCGAAGACACAATGGAATATTTGGGCATTGTCCCACCCAAAGATCTAGATAGAGAGGAGTGAGACCAGTACAATGCCCCTGCAGCATCAAGAGTTAGAGTTCAGGGTCACCAGAGTAGAAGTTTAGGAGAAGAAAAGAGCATGTCATCAGCCTGTCAAGCTCAAAGTGTGAGGGTATGTGTGTTTGCCCACCTGTGTGTTGGGGTTGGGGCAGCAGGTCATAGATGTTGACCTGAATCTCATGAAATTACCATGATACCAAATCAGACTTTGGCAGTGGGAATGGGGTGAGATGAATCTGGAAGCATTTTTTTTTTAGCAACTGTCCACTCTATCACTCATCATATATCAGTATGGCAAAGAGTTGGAGAAAGCTTTCATTGGAGAAGTTAGGTACATAAATATGTCTGTGTGGAATAGACTATGAAGAAGGAGCAATTCCAGGCTGAGAAGAAAGGGGATCAACCACAGTATCTAGTGAGGGAAAAAGCCAGAGATAATAAAAGCTAAGGCTATGTAGAGATAAAAAGAAAATAAGAAGATAATGTAAGAGAATGAAGGCAAAGAGAAAAATCAAGGAATGGATTTGCAACTGGAAAAGAACATGTCTAGAAGGCACCCTGTGCATGAACCTGTGGCAGGAGTGATGGAGGTTGGGCTGCTTCTTATGAACATGTGCTCATACCTCTTACTAAAGGGCATCTATGACCATAGTCCCTTTGACCCTCTGATGAGGGAGGGGAGAGACGGTTGGCTGTACCATAGAAGACTGGTGACTAAGGCAGGAAGAACCACTCATTCAACAGGCTTAAAAGGAGAAGCCAAAGTCTCCACCTTTCTCTCTTTCCCTCTTCTGAGACTGTTGGGACCATACAGAGTCCCTCTCCAGTTTTCCAGTGATGAAGGTGTAGCAGAATCTCTCCCTTCCTCCTCCTCCTCCTCTCTCTCTCTCTCTCTCTCTCTCTCTCTCTCTCTCTCTCTCTCTCTCTCTCTCTCTCTATCTCTCTCTCTGTCCCTCCCCCCCTTCCTCTTCAGCCAACAGCAGGAGTGATGGGGACTGCATGCTAGTGGCAGTAAGTGTCTGCACTTGCCTAGGTGATTATGCCTGAGACTTTTCCTGAAGTCCTATCATCCCTATTACATATGAAATGTGGAAAACTTTTACTCAGCCTGAGGCACTGTTTTAACCATTTTGAAACACTAACAGATTGCTTGGTGGAAGGGAAGCCATCTTTCTGTCTCTCTGTGGCCTTGGGGAATGGATCTTTTCCTTTAATTTATTTTTTATTCTATGTTTGACAAATGCCAATTGAATTCATCCTTCCTGCCCCTCAGCCTCTGAATCCTCATCAAATAAAAATAGAAAACATCCCTTATGTCAAATAAGCCCAATCATTCCATCTCCCAAGCTATTTAAAGAATGTTAATCCATTCCTCTGATGCTGGTGCTAAAGGTTTGTCAGGGTGGTAACATCCAACCCTTGGATAGATCATGGGACAACGATTAGATATATGAAGTATAAAAGGAGTTAGATGGAGAGACTTAAAAAGGGAGGAAGGGAGGGAGGGAGAGAAAGAGAGAGAGAGAGAAAGAGAGAGACAGAGAGAGAGAGGCAGAGAGAGAAAACAGAAGGTAGATCAATTGAGTGCATGAAGAGTTAGAGTAGAATAATACAGAGTAGGAATGAATATGAGGAAAGAAGCACGTCTATCTGCAAGCAAACTCTTTTAGGGAGTAAAAGGAGTGGTGTCTGGAACATCTTCATGTTGGGTAAATGGGGAGTGGGTCTAGACTGAGGTAGGCAATCCAAAAGTGAACCAAGTCCAAATTCTATCCCTAGGTACAGAACAGGGAATAGTGCAATACTCTAGTCCTTGTGGGCTCAGGAGTGATTCTTTGAGGTATTTTCATATGCACAGTACCACACATGTCATAGGGCTGACCCCCAGCAAAGCTTAGATGGAAGTCAGTGTGTGTATGTGTGTGTGTGGGTGTGGGTGTGGGTACACATACACATATATATGTAAGCACAATTATTACAGAATGTAGAATAAAGGTAGTACATTTCTCAGAAAGTACCATGATGATGATGGAGATTAATCCTGAAAAGGCAAGCAAATTTGAGAAGGTGAGATGAAGACTAGAAAGGACAGAGATAATGAAAGGGTGTGAAATGCTGCTCTCCTTTCTGGGTATATGGAATTGATAGGAGATACTGAAAAAGATATAAAGGCAATAAGAAATGTGAAGAATACAGGGAAAATTAGAGACTTAAATCAACACAAGAAAAGGGAGACAAGTCTACATGAAAATATCGATAGGATAAGAAGAGGAAGGAAAATTTATGTAAATAATGGATATGAAGGAACAAATATGCAAAATATTTATAAAGAAAACAAAAGTAATGTAAGAAGAAAAGGAAAAACAGGCACTAAATAAACCCTTGTCTGTAGCCTTAGTAAGATATGCCAGGAGATAGAAAGAAGAAAAAGTGGTCTTGATGCTGAAACATAAAAGTAGATAAGTTAAAACTAGACCAGAGCAAAGTTAGGAATTAGGTAAGATTTTTTTTTCTCAGATTTTCTCAGAAAAAAAGGAATGAAGATGAGGAAAATATGAGGTTTGTCCTTGAGCCATTGTAGTTAGAAAAGAATATAAAAAATGTAGAGACCAAAATCACAGTTTAAGAGGCAATAGACAAATGAAGAGTGTATTATTGGACTAAATAACCTCTGAGTTTATTTTTTATAATTTCAAAGCAATTTTGGAGAAAGGGAAAACAGCAATCTATGCTACAAGAGCCACTGATTCTTTTGTTAGGCATTCATGCATTTGAGAAAATGGTGTGATATAACACTTACTCATTCATCCATCTAACAAACATTTATTAAATTCTGTAGTATATAGAGGACTGTGCTAATCAATGAGAGAGAGAAACAAGTGAAACTAAGACACATAAGTTCCTGACTTCATGGAGTTTATAGGGCATATATGATGCAAATTAACATAAATATGTAATAATTCATCTATGAATGACAGAGTAATAAAACAGAGTAATAAAAATAAGCTATGTCAAGAGGACCAGGAATGACATAGATCAGAATATAGAGGGAAAAACATTAGAATTAGGATCAGAGGATGTGGGTTTGAATTCCAATTATGTTGTTTCCCTGGATGGCCATGGGTAAGACACTTCATCCCTTAAGGCTTCATTTTCTTCATCTGTAAAATGATAGGGTCAGTCTAGATGACCCCTGAAATCTCTGGCAGCTAGGTGTCACAGTAGATTGAATGCTGAACCTAGTATCAGGAAGACCAGAGTTCAAATCCTGACTCAGACATTCCCTAGCTATGTAATCTGTGCAAGTCACTAAACCCCTCCATTTCCTCATCTGTAAAATGGGGCTAATATAGCACCTACCTCACAAAGTTGTTGTAAAGATCAGATGAAATAATATTTGTAAAAAGTGCTTACTACAGTACCTGATAATAAACATTATAAATGTTAAACAATAGTTAAATAATAGTTAACAATAGTTAAACAATAGTAAACAATATACATGTTAGCTATTACTATTATTATCATTAAAATCTATGAGGCTGGAATGTCCAAGTGATGATACATTTCTCTAATGGAGATCCATGCCCTCATTCAACAAGCATTTATCAAGCACCTTCTATGTGACAGATACTACGCTATGTGCCTGGGAAACAAAGAGAAAATAAAACAATCCCTTCCCTCAAAGAACTTACATTATATTGGGTGGAGGGAAGGCACAACATATATATATATGTTATGTACAAAATAAATGTTAAATAATTGGTAGAGGTAGAGAGAGAGCTAACAAGTAGATGAATAAGAGGTCCAGGACCTCTTGTAGGAGAAGGCCCTTGAACTAAGCCTGGATAGGAACTAAAGATTCAAAGAGATGGAGTAAAGATAGAGGGAAGCCCAGGCTGGGGAGAGTGTCTAAGACAGGAATGGGGAACCTGCGGCCTCGAGGCCAGAAAATTCATCGCAGTAGAATATGAGTGATAAGTAGGACATTGTGACTGGTCATGGAGTGCATGATGGGTGTTAATATGAATCTAAAACTTCTTAAGCAGGGGTGCAATATTGTTAGACCCAAACTTTAGGAATATGGCAGCTGCGTGGAAGACTGAATAGAGAGGAGAGAAGCTGTGTATAGGGAGAGCAGGAGGCTATTGCAATAGTTCATGAAGGGAGAGAAGGGAATAGATGTGAAAAATATTTGAAAGTAGAAATGGCTAGACTAGGCAACTGATTGAATATAGGAGGTAAGAGGAAAATGAAGTGAAGATGACTCCAAGGTGATGAACCCAAGTGACTGGAAGATGGTGCCCTTGTCAGAAATTGAGAAATGAAGGGGAAGATTGGGCTTAGGGTTCAAGATAATGAGTTCTGTTTTGACATGTTGAGTTTGATACACCTGGGGGGCAGCCAGGGGAAGATGTACGATGGGCAGTTATTGATGAGGTATCTGAGGTGTGGTTGGAATCCACTGATTCCTCATTCCAAGTCTGATGCCCTGTCCACTAAGTCATGCTGCCTCTCTTGGGTTGTGGCTGAGAATACTGGAATAGAAATGAAACTGGAGCTCAAAAGTGAGATAAGGGATGAACATTAAAATCTGGAGTCATCCACATAGAGATGATAGTTGATAAGATAGGAGAATTGATAAATAATAGGAGATAAGGGAAGCACCAGGAGAAGGTAGAGAAAAATATGAAGAGAACCCTGGACAGAGCACTGGGGTACTCCCATGATAAGGAAGTGAGATCTCAGATTCAAAGCTAAAATATACTTAAGAAGCCATTGAGGTAGGGAGGAGGGATGAGCATTTATTAAGTGCCTACTCTGTGTTAAACCCTTTACAAATATCTAATTTTATCTTCACATCAACCCTATGAGGTAAGTGCTATTATTATCATCTTCATTTTATATTATCCTCATTTATATTCATTATCTTCATTTTATCTTTCTTGAAGAAACTGAGGCAGAATGACTTGCCCAGGATCACACCGCTGGTTTCTAAGGCCAAATTGGATTTCAGGTCTTCTTGACTCCAGGTTCAGTTTTCTATCTACTGTGCTACCTAGCTGAATTATGTTCACCTCTCACATTTAATAGATGAGGAGATTGAGGCAGAGAGAGGTTAAGTGACTTCCCAGATCCTCATAGCTAGTTAAAGTCTGAGGTGTGATTTGAATCCATTTATTCTTCATTCCAAGTCCAGCACCCTGTCCAGTAAATCATGTTTCTTTTCTTAGAAGTTAGAAGAGGAGCTAGCAAAAGTAACTGAGAGGTTGACAGGTAGGAGAACCAGAAAAGAGCAATAGTATCCAAGTCATAATACTCAGAACATCCCTTGCTAGGCCAGGGTTCAGAGTCTTTCCAGCTTTTTAGCGTTTGCTAAAGATTGTTCTATGTTGGTATCTCTTTCAAAGTTCATAACATCATAGATTCGGACCTGGAAAAGACTTCAAAGGTTATTTAGTGCAACCTCCTCATTTGACAGATGAGGAAACTGAGGCCCTGAAAGGTTACATGATTTGTTCAATTGTTCAAGGTCACATAGATAGTAAGTGATGCAGGTCGGATTGGAACCCAAGTCTTTTGACTGTAAGTCCAATACTATTTCCACAATGAGCCTAAGGTCATCTTCATACCATGATGAAATGTCAGGGGAATTTTGTAGAAAAAGAGAAATAGTGGAACTTCCAAGTAAAGCAAAATGGTTGTGTTATCAAGTGAACCTTGGTCAAGCAGAGGTATTCAACAGGACAGAACAGATTTCAGAGTCACTATCTTCTAAGCATATTAACAGCCACATTTAGGAGAGATAGAAGGACAACATGTACAGAGTTTATTTGGAGGGCCAGTAGGTGGACTCTTTTCCTAAAGTACCCACTAAAAAATCTCCATATGCTCTTATTAATAATATTCACTTATTAATATTATGTAATATTAGCACACATATCTTTTTAGTGTTTTTGTCAGTCAATAAACATTTATTAAGCACCAACTATATGGCAGACCTTAACCTAAGTTGTGGAGAGTCAAAGAAAGACAAAAGACAATCCCTGCTCTCAAGGAACTCACACTCTAGTGGAGACAATATGAAAACAATATGTACAAACAAACTATATACTGGATAAATTGGAAATAACCAACAGAGGGAAAGCACCTGAATTAAGAGGGATTGGGAAAGACTTTCTGTAAAAGGTAGGATTTTAGCTGGAGTTTGAAGGAAGTAAGGGAAGCCAGGAAGAGGCAGAGATGAGGAGAGAGAAAGTTCCAGACAGGGAGGTATTATGAAGCACTTAGATAACAACATTGTGATGCAGATATCTTAAGTGAAATGGGGAGTTTGCCTTTGGAGCATGCTCAGATCACCTGCTATGGGGCACACTGAGAGGCCTGCCCCGGGCATGCCTAATTACCAGCTGGGTAGAGGGAGCCTCCTTTGACAGTCTGTGTAAGGAGAAGAGGCTAAAACTGGGTAGACTGTCATTGGTTTTAGTTTTTTCCTTTGCATACTTTCTTGTTTCATCCAGAGAGTAAACAGCACAGGTACCATGACCTGACTGATGAGAGGGGAGGGACTTACTTCCCTTGCTTTTCCTCTGTTTTACCTCAATTTCTTTTCTCAGTCTCAGGCACTGGCAGTGATCCCTACCAGACCTATCAGACCCAGGAATTTGAGTCCTGGTAACCATGGAGCCAGGATTCTGGGCAGGATGATGCAGCTACTTTGCTCCACAGGGAAGCCCTGAGAAGCCAGGGTACCTGGGACTGGCCCCAAAGGGGGTTTGCACTTGGAATTTGAGACTGTTCTCTAGGAACTGAGCTAAACTATGACCCTAATCCTCTTTCTCAAAGACTGAGGTACAAGAGATGGGGAGGGGGGAGGGATTAAGTCTCACATATTGGGGAGCAAATTTGGATATTTAGGATTATATCTGTTAAAATATCTATTTCTTTGTAAAAAAAAAATTAATACATCTTGATGGATAAATGGAACTAGAGTGCAGGGGACCCATCCCTACAATTGAGAGAACTCTATTGGTGGCCATTAGAGCCACTGGCAGAGAGCTTAGCCACCCTCAGCCCCTATAAGGGTATCAGAGAAGTGGGAGTGGGAGGGAGTGCAAATGGAACATATCTGGTCTTCAGGCAGTAGAGACCAGGGAAGTCTATGTTACCTAATTATTATTATTCTAATTTAAAGACAAAGCTATATTTTTTTTACCTTAGCCTTCTTGGTGGAAATTACAAAACCGGCAACTTTAGACCTTATGTAAGGAAAATCATCCTTCCCATCAGAACTGTCCCAACTGCTTCTTAACAGGATGTAGCTCATCCTAAGTTCTGACAGATCTTCCCAGATTGGAAAGACTTTGAGTAAAGGAGCATGGGTTCATCACTCAAGGCTCTGCTGCTCAGTTCCACTCTGTTTTTAAATAGGAAGGTCAGCCCTTACTGCCGAATTGGAGGAGAGAGGGTGGAGAAAGTCACAGCCATTCACACAACTATCTACTCAATCACCGAAGCCTGGCAATCTGGGCTGGGGGAGGAAGCAGCTATGCTGATGAAATCACAGTTTTTTTGTTTTTTTTCCAAAGCAATATTCATATGGTCAAAAGACAGAGATGACTAAATATTAGACAAATAAATTTGTGTAGTCGTACATATAGAAAAAAAAAGACCTCATTGAGAAAAAATATGCCAGACTGAAAGCTGTCATAGTGAACAAACAATATATCAAGACTCATCATAGCATGTGCTGGTGACAGAGATAGATCCAAGCCCTAAAGCATGATGAATATGAAGCTGTATAAAGGTTTGCTGTCAATACAAGTAAATGAAGAATGAGATTGTCAGGGAAAGGAAATGAAAACAAGCCATGAAGGTGGAAGAATCTGTTAGTTTTAAGGATATATATATATATGTAGAGAGAGAGAGAGAGACAGACAGACAGACAGAGACAGAGAGAGAGATAGAGAGAGAGAGAAAGAGAGAGAGAGACAGAGAGAGAGACAGAGAGAGACAGAGAAAGAAACAGAGAGAGAGAGACAGAGAGAGAGACAGAGATGCAGAGACAGAGAGACAGAGACAGAGAGAGACAGATAGAGAGAGAAAGAGAGACACAGAGAGAGAGACAGAAAGAGAGAGAAAAAAATAACTGGTATTCATATAGTACTTTAAGATTTTCACTTTAACCAGGTCCTTGTGACAACCTTTAAGGTAAGGTCAATAGTGTAAGATACCATTTGCCGGTAGTTGGCCCTTACTGCTCACTGCTAGGAGCAGCTAGGTGGCGCCATAGCATATAGAGTGCCTGCTCTGGAATCAGGGAGACTCATCTTCCTGAACTCAAATCTGGCCTGTCATTTACTAGCTGTGTGATCCTGGGCAAGTCACTTACCCTGTTGGCCTCAGTTTCCTCATCTGTACAATGAACTGGAATAGGAAATGCCAAACCACACCAGTATCTCTGCCAAGAAAACCCCAAATGGGGGTCATGGAGAGTTGGACACAAATGAACAATAAACAACAACTCATTGCTAGTGATCTAGGCAAAAGATCGCTGTTGCTAGCTTATCACTTTCTAGGAATTTTCTGTATTTTAATGAAATGGGCAACGAGGTACAGAAGTGAGCCCTGGAAGAAAAGGTGCACACAGTAGATCTGCAAATGCCTAATGTGGAAAGAGGTGTATTTACTCTATGGAACACTAGAAGTAGTATTCAACAAATATACTGCTCACTTTGTTGGGTTATTTACCCCATATGTGCATCTCTGAGAGCTCACGTGCAATTACCTTTCAGGTCTTCATTCCACCACGCTGATGTCATGAAAGAAATAAAGAGCCGGCAAACAGTAAAACAAAAGAAAAAAAGCCCCACTCTCCAGTCCAACTAAACTGGCCTTCTTGTCATCCTCACATGTGATAGTTTACCCCCTTCTGTGCGTTTTCAAGGCACTCCTCTGTGTTTCTGATGTACACCCTTCTCACCCTTGTCTTCTACAATCCCTCATTTTCTGCTGGTTTGTCTCTTTGTTTCATTTCTCTCTGTCCCAGTCCATCTTCCACTCAGCTATCAAATTAATCTTCCTAAAGCACAAAGCTCACCATGTCACTTCTCTATTCAGTAAATTCCAATGGCTCCTTATCCTCTCCAGGATCAAATATAAAATCCTCTATTTGGCATTCAAAGCCCTTTACAACCTTGCCCCCTCCTACCTTTCCAGTCTTCTTATGCTTCTTATCCTCCACATAATCTCTAATCCAGTGACATTGGCCCCCTTACTGTTCCTCTGACAAGAACTCCCTCTCCAGACTCTTGGCATTTTCACTAGTATTCCCCATGCCTGTAATATTCTCCTTTCTCACCTCTGCCTTTTGCCTCCCTTCGAGTCCCAGATAAAATCCCTTCCATTCCATAAAAGCCATTCCTGATCCATCTTCATTCTAATGTCTCCCTCTATTGAGGTTTAGGGGTACTGGGACCCCAAAATCACAACACATGGGTCCTGCCCAAAAGAATTCAACCCAAGCCTTCTTTCAGCCAAAGACAAAGTTTATTAGAACATTGTCATATTGGGCAGACTCTTAAGGAATCTAAACATTAGTATCGCTAATGCAAGAGGGCCAGATTTTAAGAATCTGAGCACCTTAATAGAGACAAGATGGACCTTATATACAGAAAGACTGTGGGAGGGATCTTGGAGTGGCCAAGTAGTTTGAGGTGACTGGAGGAGGGGGTCTAAGGAGGATCTGAATGGGAGTGTTCAGTAAGATGTTGTAAACAGAATGCCAGGGACCTGGACCATGTGGCCAAGGGAGAATGGAGTCTAGATAGGATTAAGGGTGGGAAGTGGTTAGGGACAATTGGGAGGTAACAGGAACAGAATTGGGAGATTGAGTTTAGCCACTATGAAAGGCCAGTTGATGGGATTATTAGCCTCAGGTGAAAGCCAGAGCTTTGACCAGGTGGGAAAGTCCAGGGTTTTTCCTTTTTGGGGTCCAGATCCCAAAGACATAGTCTTTTCCTTTTAGGTGTTCAGATTGCATCCCCATCACTTCCATTAATTATTTCCTATTTATCCTGAATGTAGCTTGTTTGCGCATGTTATTTCTCCCATTAGACTATGAGCTCTTTGAGATGAGGGGCTTTCTTTTGGCCATTCTTTGTATCCCAGCACTTAGCACAGAGCCTGGTATGGTGGATGGTGCTTAATTAATGCTTATTGATTAATTGATTCCTTCAAGACTTAGCTCAAACCCTACTCCCCACATGACACCATTCCATTTCCCATAGCCTCTAGTGCCTCCACAAATTACCTTGAAATATTTATTTTTAGTAAAAATTTATATATTTGTACATACTTACCTGTTTTCATGTTGTTCCTCCCCTTAGTAGAATGTAAACTTCTTGAGGGTAGGGACTTTAATTTTTTGTCATTGTACTTCCAGGTTTTCTGCTCCAACTCAATCTGTAAGTTCACATGTGTTTATTAAGTGCCTACTATGTGCCAAGAACTATTAGGGGTTTTTGTTTTTAAGAACATCTACCCTCCTTAAAAGCTGAGAATGGTCAACATAGTTTTGGATGAGAAATGAAGGGGATGAGATCTGAACCCCTAAAAGGAAAAGACCATATCTTTGGGATCTGCACCCCCAAAAGGAAAATCCCTGTGATGTGGTTTAGGGGTTCAGAGGTCCTGGGACCCCAAAATCACAATATGCGGGTCCTGCCCAAAAGAATTCGACCCAAGCCTTCTTTCAGCCAAAGACATTGAACATTAGAACATTCGTCATATTCATCAGACTCTTAAGGAGTCTGAACATGGATAAGTAGTGGCTAGATTATAAGAATCCCAGCAGTGGCTAGATTTTAGGAATCCCAGCCATGGCTAGATTATAAGAATCTGAGCAGTGGCTAGATTACAAGAATCTGAGCATCTTAATGGAGACAAGGTGGACCTTATATACAGAAAGACTGTGGGAGGGACCTAGGAGTGGCCAGTAAACTGGGGTGAACAGAACTCCTGGGACCTGGACCTCGTGCCCAAGGGAGAATGGAGCCCAGCTAGGATTAAAGGTGGGAAATGGCTGGGGGCCATAGGGAGGTAAAACAATGGAGGGGAGATTGGGTGTAGCCACAATGAAAGGCCAGTTGATGGGATTATAGCCTCAGGCAAATGCCAGAGATTTGGCCAAGTGGGAAAGTCCAGGGTTTTTCCTTTCTGGGGTCTAGATCCCAAACCAATCACCTGGACTTTCCCAAATCCCTGGTGTTTGCCTGAGGCTGTAATCCACTTAACTGGCCTTTCATTGTGGCTAAGCCCAATTTCCCAATTCTGTTCTGATTTCCCAGGCCACTTCCCACCCTTGATTCTATCTAGACCCCATTCTACTTCCCAGCCCTCCTTAGACCCCTCCTCCAGTCACCTCAAACTACTTGGCCACTCCTAGATCCCTCCCACAGTCTTTCTTTATATAAGGTCCATCTTGTCTCCATTAAGGTACTAGGATTCTTAAAATCTGGCCCTCTTGCATTTGCCATACAAATGCATAGATTCCTTAAGAGTTTGGCCAATATGGCCTGGGGGAAAAATGTGATCATAGATTAATCTGTATTATTAGCATTTTCATCTTCAATTTCCTAAGTCTAGAAATTGACTAAATAATAAATAAATTTGGCTTTGACTGAAAGGCTTTGGTTGAATTCATTTGGGCAGGACCCATGTGTGGTGATTTGGGGGTCTCAGCACCGCTAAACCTCTAAACCTCAACAAGGGGGATGTTGAGTGAATTTTCAGGTTCCTACCTTTTCTTTCAGATTTCTGAATGGAGCAAATAGCAATTGTAATGATAGTATAAGACTTACACAGAGTAAGTGGGACCAGTTCCCAGAAAGCCAGAACACTAGGTCAAAGCTTCCCTGGGTAGCAGGTAGCTGTGTTTCCTCTCTTTGCTTTGGAGAAGAACTGGGGAAAAGTCCAGGTTACCTTACTGGCAGCCAGGCAAAACCTTGACTGCCTTTGGCTAATCCTTTTCAGCACCTTTACTCAGAAAAAGATTAAAATATGGAAAACAGATAAACGAAGGCAAATGAGCATGCAGTTTAAATATCCAACTGGAAGAAAAAATATACAAGGAAATCCTTGAGGGCAAAGCACACTTATTATGTGAATCACATGAGATGCATATGGATTTTGAAAGCTATATTGTTCCTAAAAGGAAATCTGAAGTTTCAAAGAAAAAAGGAGGAAATATATTATTGGGCTGGGTCTGAAAATGAAGAAGTGCCAGAATAACAGCTGGTTGTAGAACAGTTAACAAAAAAAACCTCAGAAAGTTTTAGTCATGGTCCAGGTTGAAAGGTGCTGACTCCGAAGCCTGATATTTTCTTTTCCTCAAGCACCTGGACATAAATAAATGAGCAGAAAAAAAATATTTATTAAGGGTTCACTACTTGTCTGGCATGATGCAGAGTACTGAGGATTCAAAAACAAAAAGCAAGACAGTTCCTGTCTGTAAGGATCTTACATTCTAATAGAGAAAAACAACATATAGGGGAGTGGTGGCAGGGAGGGAATGTTTTGATCTGGGAAGTCACAGAAACAGTAGAGTTATAGAATAATTGATTGACAGATTCTTTCTATGAATGGTAGTGTTGATTTAATCACTATTCATCATCTTTGGTATGAAATTCTTCCAAATCCTGCCAACTTACAATGTCTTCCCTCCAGGGATATGCTGGTAAAATGTTTAACAGGCTCTCTGGGGGGAAAAATGTGATCACAGCACACTTTTAAGTTGTCTGTATTATTAGCATTTTCATCACCAATTTCCTAAGTCTAGAAATTGACTAAATAATAAATCAAGCCCTGATTTGTAATGTTTGCCAATTTCTGAGGTATAAATGCTCACACTGAAAATTTAACAATTTCCTCTCGGGAGCAAGTAGAAACTAGCTGTAGCACACCTCTGCCTCCCTTCCATACTACCTTGTATTTAACTATTCTGGATATATTTGTATTTATTAACTTTATTTATAATATATATCTTTATATGTACTTGTCTCCTCCATTAGGATATATGCACTTTTCAAGTAGGAATTGCTTCATTCTTTGTACTTGCATCCTCTAGCACAGTGCCTAGTATGTAGCAGACCCTTAATACATACTTGTTTATTGATTAATTGGAAAGCTGAGCATGAGGATGATCTCTCATTAAATAGCAAGAAGATGGTCAGAGTACAGCCTAATGAGGTAGTGTATCCCTTGCCTGAATGAGCATTCCTCATTGGCCCAGAACTAGAAACTTTGAGTTCTTCCTAATTCTCTCTCAATTCTTCTGAAAATCTCCCTGAGGACAACTGTATGGGATTATTCAAATTGCCTAGGGCTGTGCTTTGTTAAATCTAGAATAAGAGAAGGTAGATGAGAAAAATCCCACTTTTCCCTTGCCAAGTTGTGCCCTGGGAGAGTGAAGTGGGAAAAATAATCCTCATTACTTTTCCCCTTGGATACAAAAAGTATTTGAAGCATAGAAAATGATTTACATAATAACTCCAACAATCTAAATGGAAAGAACAACTACAAAAAAATCAAAAGTGAATGTTGCAAAATTATTAAGAATACACATAGCTCAAAAGAAGAGATGTGAAAACACTCCCACTCCAAATCTTTGCAGAAAAGGAAGGTCCACAAGTATTGTACATTGCACATATTTGCAGACATGTTCAATGTATTGATCACATTTGAATTTTTTTCCTCTTTCTTTTTGTGTTTAAAAATACAATTTATTATATAGGATGGCTTTCTGGGAGAGACAGGGGGAGGGATACTGAAACTATGGGGATGTAAAGAAGATATCATTGAAAATGTTTTCTTGAAAGTTCATTGGACAGTATAATAACTTTTGGGGCAAAATTTGTAATTGCTTTCCAGAATGACTGGACCAATTAATTCATAACTCTACTACCTTCAAAAGTATGTTAATATGCCTGTTTTCCCATTTATCATTTTTTTTTTGGTCTACTTTGCCAAACTAGCCCTTCATATCCAAGTGATAAAGTTGGGTCCAGAGGAATTGTGGCTTATGGGTTATAAGGAAGAATTGTAGAGTTACTTCTATTTGCATTTCCCTAATTATTAGTGATTTGGAGTGTTTTTTTTGTTCATATGGCTATAGGTAGCTTGGATTTCTTCTTTTGAGAACTGCCTGTTCATATCCTTCAACCTTCATATCCTTTATATCAATTGAGGAATGGTTCTTATTCTTATAGATTTGAATCAGTCAATATGTATCTTGGAAATGATACCCTTCTCAGAAAAACTTGTGGCACAGATTCTGGAGTGCCCCCCCCACCAACTCCCGCTAAGTAAATTGTTTTCCTTTTAATCTTAGCTATATGAGATGAGTAAAATATTTTTAATTTTTCTGAAATCAAAACTGTCCATTTTATATTCTGTGATCCTCTCTCTCCCTAGTTTGATCGTAAGCTCTTCCTCTATTTATGGATCTGAAAGGTCATTTCTTCCTTGTTCCCCTAATTTGTTTATGATGTTAACTTCAGAGAGAGCAGTTTCAGTTGAGTGATGAAGTCAGAAGCCAGATTGTAAAAGGTCAAGGAGTGAGTGAGAGTGTTGGGGTAAGAGCCCAAGCTGAGACCTTTTCCCCTTACCCTAAAAGAATTTGGGTCCCATTTGTTTGAGGGGGGAATGAAGGGGTACAGGCTCTGGAAACCCCCACCATGAACTCTCCTTGAATTTTCCCATTTGATCAAGTAAGTCTCTAGAATTCACCTGAGGCTATAATCCTATCAACTGGCCTTTCATCCTCCTACACCCAATCTCCCAATTCTCTGTTACCCTTAACCTCCATTGCCTTGGGATGGCCCCTGGATCCTATCTAGACCCCATTCTGCTCCCAGTCATTCCCATCAAGATCCTCCCTAGACCCCTTCTCCCAGACCCCTCCTTCAGTCACCCCAAATTACTCTGCCACTCCTAAATCCCTTTCTGTATATAAGATCCATCTTGTCTCCATTAAGGTGCTGAGATTCAATCTGGCCCATGGCTCAGATTCAATCTATCCAGCTTGTCAATACTGAGCATCACAAATGTTCAGATTCTTTAAGAGTCTGGCCGATTTGGTGGATCTTTAATAAACTTTGTCTTTGGTTGAAAGAAGGCTTGGGTTGAATTCATTTGGGCAGGACCTGTATTGCTATTTTGCGGTCACAGCACCCCTAAACCTCAATAAGAGGAGAGGAAGTGGAGCCAGTGAACATAGACAGCTTTTTATCAAGGAATTTGGCTGAACAGGAGAGAAGAGACTTGGGCACTTTTGAAAGCAATTCTAAAAGGACCAGTAGATCAGGAGGGGTTGAAAATAAAAGAACAAGAGGGGATGATCGAGGATTTTCTCGGCTGGAGAAGATAGGAAGGAATGGGATCAAGAACACATATAAGAAGGGATTGGCCTTGGCAAAGAGAAAAGCCATCTCTTTGTCAGAGACTGGGGGAAAAGAAGAGAGTGGGAGATGATGTCAAAGGGGATGAAAAGGAGAGAAGAGAGTTTACATCATGTAGCCTCAATTTTCTCAATAAAATAAGAGGCAAGATGTTTAGGTGAAAGAGGGGGATGAGTAGATTTAGGATGTTTAAAAAAGGAAAAGGAGATTTGGATAACTTCTGTAAGGAGTGAGATAGGGAAATAATGTGGGCATAGAGTAATTCCACATATAGTAGATCTTACATGCACTCTATTCATTTATGGGTTATTTTTGGCAGAATGCACACAAGATGCTTTGTGACAGTGCATATTTAAGTGTTACGTGGGTGACATCTTTGTTTATTATTTCTGAGGCATCATAATCATCCTAGCCACTTGGCCAGATAGTCTAAGCACTTCTGTGGTGAATTGTGGCCACTTCTGGTTGCTCTGTCCCTCTATTCTAATCATTAGAGAAATTGTCTTGGGAGTATTTTGGCCTGTGTCCTAAATTCTTGGTCCAAGGAAAACTTAGAACAGTTAGCATTGTTTGTGGCCTTTAGGAAGGCAGGGACATTAGGGAGCTAAGAGCATTGCCACCTATAAGTCCTCTGTACCCTGAAACCTCTAGCAGGAAAGTAGCAGGCCAAAAGATGGCCAGCTTTAGATTTAGTTTCTATCCTCTGAATAGCCAGGGGTTTTCTATAGGTCTACACAGAATCTCAGAAGCTAAAGAGTTGGAAAGCACTTCAGGACTTATCTAGTCCAAACCATGCCTGGCAAGGAATCCCTTCTACAAAACTGCTAATGTGGTCAGCCAGCCTTTGTTTGAAGACCTCCAATAAGGAGAACCCCCCAAAGCAGCCTATTCCACTCTAGATGCTCCAATTGTCAAGAAGTTTCCCCCTACATCAAGCCCCTATAATTTCTACCCAGTGCCCTGAATTCTTCTTTCTGAGGCCAACCAGAACAAATCCATTCTTTCTTCTAAATGGTAGCCTTTCAAATATTAGAAGACAATCAGTTCCCACCACCACCACCACCATAAACCTTTTTGTCTCCAAGTTAACTACCATCAATTCTTTCCACTCATTTTCATAGGGCATGCTCTCCAGTCTTTCACTCTCCTGGTTGCCCTTTTCTGGATATGCTCCATTTGTCTGTGTCCTTTCTAAGATGCAGTTCTTAGAACTAAACAAAGTACTTGAGACATGTTGGACCAGGGTAGAGTAAAGCTTATTCTAGACACAATACCGAGAGTAGCATTTGCTTTATTTTGGATGCTATATTATGCTATTGACCAATATTGAGTCTGAAGTCTGCTAAAACTCCCAGATCATTTTCACAGACACTCTTGTCTAGCTATGCTTCCCCTGCACATATCTATGAAATTGATTTTTCGAACCCAATTATAAACCAAAGCCCACAGCTCATATAAACTGAGTTCAATCTTGAAAATTTCTTATTAACTCTATGACTCATCTTGCCACCGCCCATTGAAACCCTGGGAACGTTTAAAGTTGGCTCCTTTCTGGCTTTCCACTAGGGGCCTTCAGTTCCTCTGCTTAGTGTTAGGGCTAACAGTAATTATTAAAGCCAGTTTATTAAAAGGCATGTAAAGAATAGGGGGGAAAAAGGGACTTGCATCTTAATTCAGTTAGCAAAAGAATAGCTATAGCCTCACATTCCAGTGAATGTTTTTTCCTTCCTTCTTTCCCAGAGGTCCAGTCACCATCTTAACAAAATTCACAGCACCAACTAGACAAGACCGTGCCTTTAGAACTTCAATTGTGGATCATTGGGCTAGCCCATTAAAAAAAAAACAAAGAAGAAAATGAAAGAGATTCAGAAGGGGGCACAAACAAGACAATTTTGCTTCTACCTTGTTAAACTTAATATTCACTTTTTAAAAAAATCTATATGTAATAGAAATTCATTGTTTCATATGTAACCTTTTTTGATCTACTTGGTTCCAGAGGACAGAACTAGGAACAGTGAGTAAAATTTGCAAGGACGCAAATTGAGGGGTGAAGTCAGGAAAAATCTTCCTAAAGATTAGTTATCTGCAGGTGTAATGAGCTGCCACGGGAAGTTCTCTCTTCCTTGAGATCATAAGATTACAGAATTAGAACTAGAAGGGACCTTAGAGGCTGTTCAAGCCAACTCTTTCATTTTACAGATAAGACGATTTCAAATTCCATCTCAGAGGCTTACTAATTGTGTGACCCTGAGCAAGTCACTTAACTTCTGGAAACTTTAATTTGCTTATTTTTGACCTGGGCTGGTTCAGCCTCCCTTAGAGAGTCTGGTCCTCCTTTCCCCCTCCCACTCCTGAGGGGTCACCCTATTGGCATTAGGATTACCATAGATATTTAATTGGCTTTAGTACTACTGCATCTCAGAACTCCTGAGCTCAAGCATTCTACCAGCCTCAGCTCACCAGTAGCAGGGATTATACATGTGTGCTTTCATTTGTTTGAGGTGTTCTGGGGATGTGGAATACACTTAGGACACATAGGAAGCAAATCTCTATCATTAAGTATATAATTGCGCACACAAAAAGAACCCTGACCTAATAAGCATTTTTGACACAACATCCTCCACTCACTTGCTCAACATGATGTACAGGCAGCTCTGGATTGCTGAAGGTTATATCATTGTAGCCCATTGTAAGTTCTGTCCATTGGAAAGGCTTGGCATCCTGTCCTCCTGATAGACTTATGTCTGTTGTGTGAGTAGCAGCCTAGCTAATATTGGAGAGCCCTGTCAACAAGCTAGTTGCAGGGTGATGAATATTTTGACCCCAGCAACTCTCAGAGATCTTCAGTGAGTCATAGAGGCTCTCTGATCTTTGACAATGGAACCCAGCCGTAATGATGAAACCCCAAATCCTTAAAGTGTTTTTTTGTAGATATAATTTCATATTCAATGCCTTAATGTCTTAAAGAAGAAATGTCATTAGAATCTAAATTTTCTCATAAGACACTTTTCAAATTGTGTGGAGCACCAGGATTCTGTAGAACACATCTTAGGAAATGTGACATTAGTTCAAATTGCTCCTTTCATAGATGAAGAAAAATCCCATAATGGCCAAGTGCTTACGGTCAGCATAAGCAGCAAATGGAGAAGTGTGGTGGTCAGACAAGTTAAGGAGAAAGCCTAGAAATACTTACATTGATAGAAATTTAAAAGGATAGTTTTGGAAACATGTAACCCACTTCTCCCTCCTTGGATTGCAAGTCAAACATGCTGCTGAAAACACAGTGCTGTGTGGCTTCTGACATTTTGAGCCCAACTGGCTTCCTTCTTCCTCATTCATGATGTTCCACCTCCTGCCTCCACATCTTTGAACAAGCTGGCCCAACCCTGTAATGCAATTCCATCTCTCCTCTTAGAAACAATAGTTTCCTTCAAAACTCAACTCAAATACTGCTTTTTACATGAAGCTTCACCTGATTCTCCCATGCCCCTCTGTGCAATGTTTTCCCACCACCAATGACCATGTATTTATTTCATATGTACTTATTTATATATTATGTACCCTGTTAGAATGTAAGCTACTTGAGGGCAGAGACCTTTTCATTTTTGTTTTTATATCATCAGGGCTCAGTATAAGAGGTAGCCTCCAAATTAGGAAGAGCAGGGCTTAGGTACTACCTGCAAACCCACTTAACTTTTTAGTGCCCTCTCTAAGGCTATAAGATGCAGAGGAACTGCCAACCCGCCTTGATAGAGGGAGTTTCCTTATTGGGAGTTTCCTATACCAAAGAAATCACAGGTCTTGTCCTTATCCCTGTACACAGTACCTGTCACATGGATGGGGTTTGGTAAATGCTTATTGATTGATTAAGAAAACCCACCTATTACATGTACACATATGACACTATACATAAGGCCCTAATCTAGCTTTGGGGATTTTGCGTTCTTTTATTTTGATGTTCGTTTAATGATTTAGCCTTTTTTCCAATTAAATTGAGTAGGAATATTGCAATACAGCTTTTCTCATCTCAACTAGAAACGGATGTGGCTGGTCCCATTTGGTAGTGATTCATGTGCCTCATTGCCACTCCCCTTAGCACATCTTTTGGGAGCTGCTGGAGTGCACAACATTTTCTCAGGACTTTGCTCAGTGAGATCTATGTGATATTTATCCTTTCCAAGATGAGGTGGGGTATAAGGATGAAGGAGAATTTTTGTAAGATATGAGACCATGACTTCTTTGGGGTAAGAAGGAAAATGAGGTATCCTCACTGAATTTTTAGTTTTCCTGTTAAAGGAAGTTTTAGTTTCCTAGTTAGAACCAGAACTGTGATTTCCCTGACATAGAGAACTAAAAGGTGAGGAAATTAAAAGGAGAATTTTCTCACCTTTTAGTTCTCTTGTTGTTGTTCAGTAATGTCCTACTCTTCATGACCCCTTGGACCATAGCATGCCAGGCCCTTCTATCTTCCACTATCCCTAGAAGTCTGTCCAAGTTCATGTTCATTATTTCCATGACACCATGTATCCATCTCCTACTCTGCCATCCCTTTCTCCTTTTGCCTTCAATCTTTCCCAACCTCAGGGTCTTTTCCCATGAATCCTATCTTCTCATTATGTGGCCAAAGTATTTCAGCTTCAGTTTCAGTATTTGACCTTTTTTAGTTCTCTATGTCAATTATAAGTTGACATAGAGAACTAAATTATAGTTGCCAAACTAAATTATAATTACAATGACAAATTGACATAGAGAGCTATTATTAACAATTATAAATTGACATTCTCTATGCCAGTTATAAGTTGCATACACCTCTGAAATTTATATTTTTGGAGAATTATCTGGGTCACCAAGTGGTTAAATGTTTTGCCAGAACGTATTACAGGTGGGAATGGAAGCCAGGTTTTCCTAGCTCAGAAGTCAGCTATCTATCTACTATGTCATGCTGAATTTGAGACAGTAAGGTGAACACAGTGGGTCAAGTGTTGGACTTGGAGTTGGGAAGACCTGAATTTGAATGCTGCCTCAGACACTTACTAGCTGGGTGACCCTAGGCATGCCCTTAACTTTTTTCAGCCTGTTTCATCATCTGTAAAATAAGGATAATAACAGCACCTAACTCACTGAGTTGTTAGGAGGGTCAAATGAGATAGCATATGTGAAGTATTCCACAAACTTTAAAGTGCTCTGTAAATGTCGGCTATTATTATCATTATCATTATTATTATTGTGTTAACAGTATTTAATCAAATGGCAGTCTGTCTCTTGATTTCTCTAATCTTTTAAATTCTCCAAAACAACCAAAATTCTGTTCTATCACCCAATTTTGACTCATTGAGACTTTAACCAACAAGGGTGGAAGGATTGTAAATAACTGGAAAATATGTAAGCCAAGTGAAAACATTTTCATTGCTTATGGCATAAGTGAAGTTCACGAGAAGCAGATGATTCCATTGTTTTTGATTCACTACAGAAACCAAAGGACCAGCTTCTAGTCAGTAAGCAGAATGTCAGACTGAGGAAGTGTTGGTGTTGACCTCACAGATCAGTTAAATCCAGATGTTTTGCATATTTGCAATTATAGTCATATAACTGAGCGTGTGAAAGTATTTTTATTCAGCCTCACTTTCCTGACCCAAATCTCTTTTTATTTTCTTGTGCAAGGTTGATTTGGTGGAATAAACAAACTAGGTTTATTTTGTGTCCCTGTCATCACTAAACAGAAGGACTGTAGAATTGTGGGAGGAATATAATACCTCAAATCCAAAATATTGTTAGAGGTCAGTATTCCCAGGTTAAATGAGCCAGCTGTCTCCCTCCAAAATATACTTTATTGACTGGTATTTATAATTAAATACTGAATGGATCCACGATTCAGATGATGTGAGACCTCCTGTAACTGAGGCAGCTCATGATCTCTTCATGCCTTAGGAAATGGTTTCCTTGAGTTCCTGTAGCCTAAAAAAAAAAACACTGGTGGGTAACCTTCTAGTGATGGGCCTCTCTGAACTGAGCTAAACTTGTCCTTGGAAGAAGGCTTATGGTTTATCAGTGGGTTTGTATTCTAATGAAGGATCTATCAGAGCTTGCTGACATAGGCTTTAAAAAGCAAACTTACCTCTATCTCATGATGAAAGACAGGGTTCTGGTTCATAGTCCCTGGGTTTGAATCTTGGTTCTGTTATTCTTCATGACCTTCAGCAAGTCACCTAAACTCCTGGGCCTCAATCAATCAAATAGAAAACATTAAAATTTTAAACATTTACTACATGTCAGATACTACACTAAGCACTGGAGATTCTAAGAAAAAGCAAAAACAGTCCCTGTTCTCAAGTAGCTTATATACTAATGGAGGTAGACAAAACGGACAAAACTGGGTCTTTTAAGAGTTATACAGAGGAGACAGAAGGTAACCTAAGGGGGATGAAATAACCTCTGAAGTCTCTCCTAACTCTCGCTTACCATTAGTGGAGAATAACCTAGAACAACGGGATAAATGTGATCCAGAAACCTCCGAGGTAAAAATAAATAGAGGACAACATCATTCTGAGGAAGTCCACTTTTTAAATTGCAGATAGGCTTTACTTTCTGGAGCTCTTGGTAACAGTTTGGAATTTGATATTGAAGTAACAAAGGAAGAGATGAGGCTTGTGCTACTTTTCATTTTCTGCCTGGTTTTCATTGAGATATTTCCTCCCTGCCTCTCTTACCTGCCCTAACACTGTATTGGGTGTGTGTGTGTGTGTATTGTGGGAAGAGTGAGGGAGGGGCAAGTGGCAGGTTCTTCTTACCATTGACTATTATTTCAAGTTATATGATTATGTAAAAAAGAAAGAAACTTAAGATTCCTCAGGTAACAAACACTTGGGAAGAAGTCATTTGAAAAAGCTCTAAAATTGTGCCTTGAGCAGCTGTAGTATTTCACAGGATTCCAATTCTCTGTTAGTTATGTGTATACCAACATAATGGAATGGGCAGTTGGGGAATCCTCAACACACCCACTCTTCCTTTAACACCTATTGCTGAGCCAGCTAATAAACTATGCTGGGCTTATGGTCTGGTCAATGTTGGCAGCTGTGGTATGTCCTCCAGGTGCAGCCCCAGCAGTCTGGCTGCCACCACATGAAGGAGATCTGCTATCTCCCCAACCCTGCCCAAAGCTCAAGTAACCCTGCTTATTGCACCTGCCTGTAACTTAATGAACAGTGATTGTATTTAGTGAGTCCAGCAAATCGAGGGTAATAAATGACTAAGATGCAACATTGGGACCTAGGTTGGTCTGTCTTAAATCTTTTAACTAGTTGAGGGATGATGCTTTTTGAAAAATACTTATACCTCCCATGGTGCCCTGGTACCTAGGTACCACTAGACAAAGTACCTCTTCCAGATGTCAGCCTCCTTGGGGCGCTAAGATAAACAAGAGGTCATGACCAGTACGTCATTTGGAGAATGTCAACTTAAAGACAATCTCTTAGGAGTTTTTTTTTTTTATCACCTGCCCTAAACGTAAAGCCAGATTTGTGTCCTGTCTCAATTACTTTAGGGTGGCATGGACTATGAAAAATTAATTTGTAGATTCTGCTCATGTTCCATAGGCCTTTAGGTAAGGTATGAATGGAAGAATACAACATTTATTAAGCCCTTACTATGTGCAAAGAACATTATATGAAATCTTTTAAGCTCTAGGATGCTGGAGTTAGTCCAGATTCTATTCTTTGTTCTAGTTCACTCTGAAAAATTTAGGCAAAGTTTTAACTTTTTTTATAACTTTTTTTCAATGAGCAAACATGTATTTTCTCTCCCTTTTGCCTCCCTATGCATTAAAAACATAGATAACCAAAATCTTTAAAACAAATATAATCAAGCAAAACATATTCCCTCAACGGCCATGTCCAGGTATGCATAACAGCCCTCATCATCTGTTCTCTGGAGTCATGGTTGGTCATAATATTGGTCAGAGTTTATTTTTTTTAGGCAATTGGGGTTAAGTGACTTGCCCAAGGTCACACAGCTAGTAAGTGTCAAGTGTTTGGTCTGAGGCTGGATTTGAACTCAGGTCCTCCTGACTTCAGGGCTGGTGCTCTATCCACTGTACCACCTAGCTGCCCCGAATTATTTTCTTTTAATGTTAATATTATTATTATTATTATTTTATTTTGAATTGTCCTTCACTTCTGTGTATTTACATTCTCAATCAATTATTCTCTCTTTTGTTTCTTTGGTGAGACTTGCCATAACAGATGCAAGCTTTTTATTCTGCCATTCATTTTGTTGTGCAAGCCATAAATTCTGCTCTCATAATTCCCATTTCTCTTTTAAACCACTCTGGAACAGCATGTTGTGGTTCCTTTTTGTCCTCAAATTCCATAGGTCCTCTGTCTTATCAAGTGTTGAATCATTTTCCTCTGTTTCGCAGTATTTATTCATAGATACTGAACTTATTTACTAACTAATTGCTAGTAATAGCTAATATTTAAATAGTGCTTACTATATGTTAGGTACTATGTTAAGCACTTTACAGTTATCTTATTTGATCCTTATAACACCCCCAGGAGATAGATACCCATTATTATCCCCATTGTACAGATGAGGAAACTGAAGCAAACAAGAGGTTAAGTGACTTACAGAGTGTCACGTAGCTACTAAGTGTCTGAGGCCAAATTTGAAGTCAGCTTTTCCTGACTCCAGTCTTGGCACTCTATCCACTGTGCCACCTAGCTACCTGTAGATCTGGAGGCCATATTTCCTTCTGCTTTTAATGTTTTCTCCGATGATTGTTTTCTGCTTATGTTCAAGGTCTTAGAGTTTTTCTCCTAACATTGGTAATTTCAGTCTTTTCCCCCTTATTTTCCTTTTTTTTTTTTTTTTTTAACTTTCTGACTCCTTTCTCCCTGATGAGGATTTCCCTGGAGGCTGGATCTCAAAGCATCCCAATCTCTTTCCATGCTGGGCAATTCACAATTCACTAGCCTAGGTCTTTGCCCCAAGTTACCTTTGGAGGAACAGAACTGGACCCTACAGGATGCTGGGCTTTTTACCTCAGGCTTAGCAGACTACATAGCCCTGCACTGCCATCATCATAACTACCACACACACACACACACACACACACACACACACACACACACACACACACACACACACACACACACACAGACCAGTGTCCTCTGTTTCTTGGTTCCCTGGCCTGGCAGGTACAGAGCAATGCTAAACTGGTGCCACTGCAGCTGGAGGTGATTTCTGTTGTTTGGATTTTGAGTCTCTGAGGTTCTAAGAGGAGGGTAAGATGGGATGTGGGGCTGAGCTCTATTACAAGCCCAGACACATGTCCTGCCCCTTTCCCTCTGTTTCTCTACTTTCTTGCAGAAATCTTTTGCAGCAAGAATCCTACTGTGGCACTGGTCATTGAGGTCCTAGAAAGCATCCCCAGCCTGGAGCATGGACCTCTATGGCACTGGAAAGAGGGAGGGGGGACTAGGATGTGGGGTTGAGTTTTGTTGCAAGTTCATGGGTTGGATCCTTGGGTGAGCTAGTGAAGCCTCACTACCAGTGACATAGTGGGTGGTGGGGAGGAAATGCTACCTGAGTTCAGCGTAGGCATCAGTTCATGTTGGGTTGTTTTTTTTTTTTTTAACTGCCAAGTGTCCTAGATTATGGAGGCAGCTGAAGTTCCTTTATCTTCGGCACATAATTTCTGGTTTTGGAGAAGTTTGAGAGGTCAAGGGGGTTGGAGAAAATGTCTAGTCATACATCTTATTGGTCATATAAGCCAGATTCCTCTTAGTCATTAATTCTTTCACGTAAATTAGTTTGAGGTTACTTTCCCCATTGGGCAAACATCTGAGTCCAGAGTTCCCTAAGGGACTCGGTCACTGGTCAGGTAGCTTTTGATTATGGGGAGAAGAACCCAGATGTTATCCTTAACTCGTCACTCTCTCTTATCCACCGTATTCACTCAGTGTCAAGTCCTGTCAATTCTGTCTTCACACCATCTCTTACATACATCCCTCTTCTCTCCTCTGACATTGCTATCACCCTGGTGCAGTCCTTTGTTATCTCATATTTGTATTATTGCAATAGTTTGCTAGTTGGTCGCCTTGCCTTGAGTCTCTACCTATTCTGCTTTCTCAACTATCAAGATGATCTGTTCACTCAGCTATTAAAATGCTTTTCCTTTTTTTTTCTTAGAATGCTTTTCCTAAAGCACAGGTCTGATCATGTCATCCCCTGCTCAGTAAACTCCAGTGTCTCCCTACTACCTCTAAAATCAGATGGGGAATCCTCTGTTTGGCTTTTAAAGGCCTTCATAACCTGGCCCCTTCCTACCTCTTTTTACACTTTACTCTCTTCCACCTACTCTATTTTGTGATACAATGACAATGATTTCCTTTTGCTGTCGTTCCTCACTCAAGACACTCCTTGTCTCAAGTCTGTGCATTTTTTAAAAATCTTTTAATGGTAATTTTTATTTTTTTTTTTGTTTTCAACATTTACTTCCACAAGATTTTGAGTTCTAAATTTTCACCCCATCTTGCCCCTCCCCCCACCCCAAGATGGCATGCATTCTGAATACCCCTTCCCCTAGTCTGCCTTCCCTTCTCTCTCTCCCCCCCTTCTCTTATCCCCTTCCCCTTCAATTTTCCTGTAGGGCAGGATGGATTTTTGTACCCCATTTCCTGTATTTCTTATTTCCCAGTTGCATGTGAAAACTTTTTTTTAAACATGTGTTTTTAAAACTTTGGGTTCCAAATTTTCTCCCTTCCTCCCTCCCCATCCACCCTCATTGATAAGGCAAGCAACTAGATATAGGTTATATATGTGCAGTTATGCAAAACACTTCCACAGTAGACATGCTGTGAAAAACTAACTCTATTTCCCTTAATCCTATCCCGCCCACCCATTTATTCTATTCTTTCTTTTGACCCTATCCCTCCTCTGAAGTATTTGCTTCTGATTACTCCCTTTCCCAATCTGCCCTCCTCTCTATCATTCCCCTACTCTCTTGTCCCCTTCCCCCCCTATTTTCTTGTAGGGTAAGACAGATTTCCACACCCAATTGAGTGTGTATGTTACTCCCTCCTTAAGTCAAATCCTGTGAGAATAAGATTCACTCATTTCCTCTCACCTTCCCCCATTTCCCCTCCACTGTAAAAGCCTTTTCTTTTCTGTTTTTTTTTTGTGGGATAATTTACCTTGTTCTACCTCTCCCTTTCTCCTTCTCCTAATATATTCTTCTCTCACCCCTTAATTTTATTCTCCAGATATGACCCTTTCATTTTCAACTCACCCTGTGCCCTCTATCTATCTATCTATCTATATCTATATATACATACATATAATTTTTTCCCCTCCAACTACCCTAATACTGACAAAGATCTCATGAATTACAAATATCATCTTTCCCTGCAGGAATGTAAACAGTTCAACCGTAATAAGTCTCTTACGATTTTCTCTTTCCTGTTTACCTCTTCATGTTCCACTCGAGTCTTGTATTTGAAAATCAAATTTTCTATTCAACTCTAGTCTTTTCATCAAGAATGCTTGAAAGTCCTCTATTTCACTGAATGACCATTTCCCCCCTGCAGGATTATACTCAGTTTGGCTGGGTAGGTGATTCTTGGTTGTAATCCTATCTCCTTTGCTCTCCAGAATATTATATTCCATGCCCTGTGGTCCCTTAATGTAGAAGCAGCTAAATCTTGTGTTATCCTGATTGTGTTTCCACAATACTTGAATTGTTTCTTTCTGGCTGCTCACAATATTTTCTCCTTGACCTGGGAACTCTGGAATTTGGCTACAATATTCCTAGCAGTTTTCCTTTGTGGATCTCTTTCAGGAGAAGATCGGTGGATTCTTTCAATTTCTATTTTGCCCTCTGGTTCTAAAATATCAGGACAGTTTTCCTTGATAATTTCTTGAAAGATGATGTCTAGGCTCTTTTTTTGATCATGACTTTCAGATAGTCCAATAATTTTTAAATTCTCTCCCCTGGATCTATTTTCCAGGTCAGTTGTTTTTCCAATGAGATATTTCACATTGTTTTCTAATTTTTCATTCTTTTGGATTAAGAATGTGCATTTTCACCAGCTGTCCTTCATGCTTGGAATTCTCTCCTTTCTCGTCTCTGTCTCCTGGCTCTCCTGGCTTCTTTCAAGTGTAAACTAAAGTCCCACCTTTTGCAAGAAGTCTTTCCCAACTTCCTTAATCTTAATACCTTCTCTGAGAGTACACCTAATTTATCCCATATGTATTTTTTGTTTTTACATAGTTTGCATGTTGTCTCCCCACTACACTGTGAGCTCCTTGAGAGCAGACTATTTTTTGCCTTTCTTTTTATCCCTGGTGCTTAGCACAATGCATGACACATAGTAGGTGCTTAATAAATGGTTGTTGTCTCGACATGTTGAAGTGGTTAGCTTTAGCTTAAAGAACTCCTGAGATAGCCCATTCCACTTTGGGGTAATTCTCTTAGGAAATTTTTCTTTGTCAAAATTTCTATCTTTTCAATTTTTTGCCATTGTTTCCAGTTTTGTCCTTTGGGACCAAACCAAACAAATCTAATCCCTCTTCTACAACCCTCCAAATACTTGATGACAGATATCCCGTCTTCCTAGGTCTTTTCTTCCCTAGGCTTAAAGTTGCCACTTCCTTCAACAGATCTCTTTAGGGAATAGTTAAAATAAAAATGTTTGGTGCCTTAAGGATAAGCTTCAGTTACTTAGAAAATTCACTTATTTGTATTTAAGAAAAACAACCTTATTTTTGCTGGCTTTGGTTAAATTACCATAACTTCCTCCTCAATTTAGTGCTTCAAGTTTTTTTGTTGTTTTTTTTCCCCCCTCAGGCTGACCGAACTTCTAAAGAACTGATTTTCTTCTTACAGAAAGAACGAAAGAAGTTAGAAAAAAATTGTCTGTTGAAAGTCCTGGGGCACCTGGTAGGATTTAAGAGCTTGGGTTTGGAGGGGAAGACCTGGGAAAGGTAGTCTAACAATCAAGGAACTGGAGCAATACTTCTCTCCTTCTACTCTAAGACGTCCCTCTGCTCTGGATGCATATTCGTTACTGGGAAAGTCTGACCACATAAAAGAAGGGTCAGATTCCTTTTCTTGAACATTTTAGCTCATTTTGCCACCACCCCGGCTTCCAAGGAGGAAAATACTTAAGGTTTATGTTTGGTTCATATCTAGGGTCTCCCCAAAGAGGGAAGAATAAAACATTAAATGTATAACATAATTCAGGTAAGGAATAGGTCTTCAATTCCTACTTATAAAAGAAATGAAATGCACAAAGCATTCTTACCAATACCAGAAAGACTTAAAACAGATTTTAGGAACTTATAACTTCTGTTATACTCAACACAAGATTAAAAGAAACTTAAGCTAAATAAGTGACAGTACTAACCACCATCATACTCTGTGGGGAGAGTTAGACAAACATAGGGACATGAAAGTTTGTAGGACTGCTGAATAGACATTGTTACATTTCATTAGATTGTAAACTCCTTGAGGGCAGGGACTATCTTTTGCCTGTTTTTGTGTCTCCAGTATTTGGTACAGTGCTTAGCACATAGTAGGTACTTAATAAATGCTTATTGATTGATTGATCACTTCATCTTTGTACTGTCCAAATAGCTATGGGTCTACGTCTTCTGGAAAACCAAGATGGGACTTGGTTTAGCCTCTTGTCATCTTTTTTGCTACAGAAACCCCCCTTACCAATAGTTAGCTTTAACTGATGGATGCAGGATCTCCAATCTCTTGAACTCAGGAAATAGCTCCTGGTATTGTACAGTTCCATCTCAGGATTGCTGTTTGATCACCTATAATCAGGCAAAGAAACACAAAGCTGAAGAGTTAGAATTCCAGGCTTTCTCACTTAGTTAAATCCCTCTGCTCTAGCTGCCATGTGTGGTGCAGTCAACATATGGCTGGAGAGGAGTAAGAGCAAACCAGCCCCAATCCCTACCCCCTCATCATTGGTTTGAAGGAGACTTTCACACTATGCGGCAGGGGAGAGAAGAAACAACGGAGAGCAGGTCACTAGAGTCATTGGCTCTTCCTGCACAGTGGCCAATAAAAGCATTGCTTCACTATTTCCAAAATGCTTCAGTCCTTCAACATGGAGTCACACACTCTACCTGGGAAACAGGTAGAGGCTTTGTCAGTCCCAAAGTGCCTAAGTACTGAGCTAGCTTTGTCCCTGCCCTGTTATAGTGGGAATGATTGTCTGTTTCTATAACTTCCATCAGCTTGTAGATTTTAGAGCTGGAAGGGAGCTCATAGAACATCCAATCCTCTCATTGTTTATTTGTGATGCACAGCTCAGAAGATGCTGTTTAGAGCTGTCAATCAGGTTAGATGTAGAAATCAGGGTGTCAGGGCTTATGGTTTTCTTTTCTGGCATTGCTAGGTGGTATCACTGATAGACTGCTAGATCTGTAGTAAAAAAAGACTTGAGTTCAAACCTGGCTTCAGATACTTGTTAGCTATGTAACTCTGAGCAAGTCGCAACTGCTGTCTGCCTCAATTTCCTCAATTGTAAAATGGGGACAATAATAGCAACTACCTGACAGAGGATCAGGGGAAGGAAGGAAACAAACATTTATGTAATTCATACTATGTGTCAGGAACTGTGCCTTTATTATCTCTTTATTATCTTTATTATTATTATTTATCCTCATAACAATCCTGTGAGGTAGGTGCTATTATTATCCTAATTTTGCAGTTGAAAACTGAGGCAGATAGAAATTAAGTGACTTGCCCAGGGCCACACAGCTAAGAAGTGTCTGAGGCTGGTTTAAATGAGATACTATTTGTAAAGTGTTTAGCAAAGTGCCTGGTACATAGTAGGTGCTGTATAAATGCTTATTGCATTCCATCCACATCTTCTATCACGTAACATGTAAATTGACTGCTCTGTGCTCAGTCTTCAAATGGGGATAACAATTCTGATCCCTCTTGCTATGCTAAATGCTAAAAGCTGACCAAACCCAGTTTGGGGTTTTGTTGCCTTCATAAATCAACAATCCCAAATGTAGAAGATTTTAGGAGATATCAAGAAGAGGAGGACACAATGTTTACATTTTAAAGAGAGGTTTTAAAAGTTTGTGTAATTGGATGTGAATCAGCCAGAAAAAATAACATGTACAAGTGATTGTGTTTCAGAAATATTTTGAGCTTCTTTGAAAATTGCCACAGGTATACAAGATCATTCTTTTTGTTACACCCATAACTTCCATAGGATTGAGGAAAGACTTGTTCCCTGATGGATAAGTCCCTGAGCAGCCCCAGTGATAAGACAGAAAGATTAATTTTCCATGCTTATTCTGGATCTTCCAGTTTTGCTTGGCATACAGCTGTTCTCACAGGTGATGATAACATGTCTGAGGTTGTTCCTGACATCTGCCTTGCCATTGAAGGGGTAGATTAGAGGACTAAGGAGTTCAAGTAGAAACCAGAAGAAAGAAAAAAAGCTAATAAACCATGGAATTTGAAATACTGGAAGGTGTATGTTGTTGTTGGTACCAATGATAGTGATTTTTATTTTATTTCATTTTATTTTTCACTAAAAAACAGATAGGAAAAATCCCCTTCCCCTGACTCTACTTGCTAAGTATTTAGCCATTTCGGAAATTTAAATGACATTTTAAAAATTGGACTTATACCAATGTTCCTTTAGCAGCCCCTCCTCTATTCCTTTACATTAATATTTTAAAAGATGTATTTGTTAGTTTTTGAATCACTTTCCTACCATGGTTAGATAAGGCAAACCGCAGCAGATCACAAATGCCACAAGATGGCAATAGCTGTAGAGCAATTTGAAAGCCAAGAAGATGAAGAGTGAGCTGGCTTAGGGAAGAAATAATGCTTATTAAAAGGGGGAGAGGGTGATGATTTATCAATAGTAAACCTACCATTTTATGTTTTACACACACACAATTAATACACACATGTGTGTGTATGTGTGTGTGTATTTGCGTATCTGGATCTGATTTTACCATTTCTTAGGTCTAGGAAACTAAGAGGAAATTCCTTGTACCCGATGCAGATGAGCAGTAAGAGATCAAATGGTTTTCCCAGGGTCACAAAGCCACTATGTATTGGTTCCAGGTCATCCTGACTCCAAGGTTGGATCTCCATTACACCATGCTACCTTCACACACACACACACACACACACACACACACACACACACAAGCACACAGACACACAATTATATCGTATCTTATAACTTCATATCATATGATGCCATATCATATAGGTTTAGAGCTGGGAAGGACTTTAGAGTTCATCGAGTTTAACCCAATCCTTTCACAGATGAGGTCACATAGCTAGTAAGTAGCTGAGGCAGAGTTTGAACCCAGGTCTTCCTGACTTCCAGTCCATCATTTGATCCATAGTACCAGAAGTGCCAAACACACAGCCTGTGGTTAGCCCCAAATGCTTACAAGAATAAATAAAAATACAACAAAACATAGATAACATTACATTTAAAAACTAAGTCACTATGCAGCTCATAGGAATACTTCCATATAGATTAGTAGCCCTCATGTCTATTGGAGTTTGACACCACTACCCAAAACCATGCTACTTCATGGCATGTATCAACATGAGAGGCAATATGGCACAGCAGACAGAGAATCCAAAAGACCTGGGTTCAAATTCTATCTTTGCCATATACTGGCTGTAAGACCCTGGGCAAGGCATTTAGCTTGAATGAATCCAGGTGACTAACTCTGTAACTTTGTATAATAGTTGTCATCTGCATGCACAGAGGGAGTTTCCCCATCAGGAGTTCCCTATCCCAATGAAAAAAAATCTTAATAACATAAAATGAAGTCTATGGCCATGGAGGGAGGTAGGACTGAGGAAAGCCCCAATTTGCACTTCCATTTACAATATCCGGTGCTCATGGAACTCCAAGAAGGGCCAGTCTGACTCTGCTTGGTGGTCCAAGGCTTGTAACTGCTATTTCTCACAATATCCATGTCACTGATTCCTGAAATATATTTAGCAGAGGACAAAGCCTTTCATATCATAGAGATAAGACTTAACTGCAAAAGTTCTAGGGAGACAGGTGGGTTGACTTACATTTACAATATGTGAACAATACCTGTTCCTTTCATGAGAGCAGGTTTTATGGGAGGGAGGGGAGGGAAGAGAGCCAGTCAGCCTGTGCCTAAAAGGAGGTGGTGGTTTTTCAAGAGGAGAATCTAAGAGAGAAAGGATGATTAAGCAGAAAATAAAGATTCTGGGACACAAAGGTGAACTTTGACTACTTCACAATTTTGTTTAGAGATTCCTTCATCTAGCCACTTTGGACTGGAGTCATAGGTGTTGACGGATTGACATACACACTTTTCTCTGAGTAGCTCATGGTGGCGTTTGGGTCTTTTTATTTCTTGTGAATGCCTGAAGGACAGGGTGCTACTGAAGAAAGATAACTGCACCTGAATCAGAAAGACCTGGATTCGACTTCAGGCCCTGCCATGGAGGAACTGTGAAAACTAGGGGAAATTGAATCTCTCTAATACTCTGTATCCTTAGCTGTAAATCACATTTATGAAAGTATTTTATAAATTATTATTATTAAATTTATAATAATATAATGATTATGTTATAATTATTACTATATTATTACTGGTACAGCAGAGATCATTCCTTTCCTCTACCTCCCATAATAGAGAATGATCAGAGCTGCCCTCACTGATTCCAGTTGACCATATGAGAACTTTGGGGCCTGCTTCTGGCTCCATATGATTTATTGATCAGGAGCTTGTACCCTCAGAAAGTACTTCTTGCCTACCTAAGCTGGAAGAACTGATGTCTCATTTGTTATACATAAAGGGAGTAGCCAGCCCTCTCTATGGCTGCACGATGGGACTACTGAGGGGTGGGAAAGGAAGGATATGGCAACCTGATCCCTACTCCTTAGCTAGGTGAGTTTACACTTGGGGTCCCTGCATCTTTTGTTTCCTTTCCTGAGTAGGTGATCAAGCAACAACCTTCAGATAAATGTGCCCAGGCTTGGAAACAACCTTATAAGTCCAAAAGGTCAGAAAGTCTATGAGTGTGGTTGTAGCAGAACTTACTAGATCAATTGCAGTTGCATTTCCTAGAATGACTGGTTAGAGAGGTGGCTGCAAAGTTCAGAGAAGGATGGGTTTGGAGTAGAGTGATAGTACAGAACCAAGATGAAAAGTAAAATGCCTAATCAGCAGTCTCACACATTGCTTTCCATGTTTAAATGTTATCCTCCCAACATGTTGTTAATAGTAGTTACAAGTTGTCACTGAATCCTGTTAATATAATCTGTAAATATTGTTAAATTTTTCTTTTTGCGTGTATGGAATAAATTATCTATCCCATGCCCATTTCATATTGTATATTGAGTAAATTTTTTACTTCCCCCCTTTTGGAAAATCACTAGACTTCTGAACTATGATCTAATTTACTATAATTAAAATCATCCCTAGAACAGTGAGGGATTTAATAATCCAATGAATGTGAAAAAGGGAAGCCCCACTTCTCAAGAGATGAGGCTTTCCAGGACTGGACCCATACCTGGGTATAGAAGAAGGAGTGGTATAACACTTCAGCCTCTGTAGGCCCTGCAGTAGTGCCTCAATGCCAAACTAGCATTAACAGTATATATCGTTTTGTTCTTGTTTTTGTATCTCCAAAGGACAGCATCTTGTGCATAATGAATACTTAATACTTGTTAAATTAAACTGTTTTATGGTACTGCAGGGATGTGAAATAGTGAGTAGTGAGGTGGTATGGTAATGCCTGAATTGATGGCCCTTTGGAGAAGTATTATCTACTTTCTTGCAAGCAGGATTGAGAAGTATAGGTTACCTTAACTAAGCAGAGTCAGAATCTTCGACCCAAGTCTTCCTTCCCACAAAAACAAAAAGTCACATTCATTTTTGGGGCAGCTAGGTGGTGCAGTGGATAGAGCACTGGGCCTGGAGTCAGAAAGACTGAGTTCAAATCTGGTCTCAGACCAGACACTTGACACTTACTAGCTGTGGGACCATGGGCAAGTCACTTAACCCCAATTGCCTCATGCAAAAAAAAAAAAAAAAAAAAAGAGTCACCGTCTTCCTTCCCACCCCACATCTCCATCAAAATGGGAGCAAGGGAAACTTTAGAGGAGAAAGGTGTGCCACACTTTGGGGGGAGATACCACAATTCAGTTTCTTCTGTAAAATGAGGGAGTTTGACTAGTTCCCTTCTGACTCTACATCTTGTGATGCTGTGGGCTCTCTGCCCTGGGAGGAGTGTGACTCTTTCCAAAAAGAAAAGATAACTAGTTGTAGTGGTCCATGGTCTGGAACTTCCAAATCAGGTGTGACACATGCTGAAGGAATTAGGCCCCAAACAGAAGAACTCCTGAACTTCTGAATGGTAACACCCAAAGTATTTGAGGAGAGCTTTTAATCTCTGTAAAGTGTAGAGATGGAGTAACTCATGTCAGAGGGAGACCACAAGGGAATGAGATGCCCAAGAAAGGCAGTGGATTATGTAGAAAAACAGTTGCTAATGGAAACAGAGACCAATAGCATTGGCCTGGGCTTGGGAGCTGTTTGGGTTATTGGTTTTTGCTTTTGCTTTTTGGTATGGACCTGTGGTTTCATCCAGTCAGTCAATCAATAATCATTTATTAAGTGCCTACTCTGTGCCAGGCACTGTATTAAGTGTTGGGAGTACAAAAAAGGCTGCTCTCAGTGAGCTTACAGTCTGTTAAAGTAGACGACATGCAAACAGCCATGTACAAACAAAAAACATATAGGATAAATGGGAGATAATCAACAGAGGGAAGACATTAGAGTTAAAAAAGGATTGGGAAAGACTCTTTGTAGAAAGTGTGATTTTAGCTGGGACTTGAAGGAGGCCAGGAAGTGGAGATGAAGAGGGAGAGTTCCAGATGTAGGACACAGTTAGCAAAAATGCCTAGGAATAGGGAGACAGAGTATCTTGTGAAAGGAAACCACTATCACTGAATCAAAGAATTCATGGGAAGAATAAGGTATAAGAAAAAACTGGAAACATGGGTGGGTGAGGGCAGGTCATGAAGGGCTTTGAATGCTAATGCAATGATATTATATTTGATTGTTTGTTTTTTATTTTAGCTAGGCAATGGGGTTAAGTGACTTGCCCAGGGTCACACAGCTAGTAAGTGTTATGTGTCTGATTTGAACTCAGGTCCTCCTGAATCCAGGGCGGGTGCTGTATCCACTATGCCACCTAGCTGCCCCAATGATATATTTGATCTTGGAGGTGATGGGGCCTTTTGGAATTTATTGAGAAGGAGATGACAGCTATTCACATGTATGTCCTGCCCCATGAGGGGAAGAGCTAGCAGGAAGGGGTAGAATTGAGTTCTGTTGAAAGCTCGTGGGTTAGCTTGTACACTTCTGTGGTCAGAGCATGGTGGTTGGGTGTTGGGTGAGAGGAATTATTAGCCTTCTCAGTTGTTATTTCATCAGATTTTTATCTTGATTGGGTTCTTGGTGTCCTACACTGTGGAGACAGCTAAAATCACTTTCTTTTTTGAACAATCCTCTTATGGAGAGATGTGAAAAGTTGCAAGGACTGGAGAAAATATCTAGTCCCCCATCTCTTTGGTCATGTGACCCAGAAGTCTTAACTTTTATTTTCTTCTAGGATGTATTTCTTCAGAAACTGAGACCCAGTACGAATGTTAACTCTTGGCAGTAATCTAATAGATGGTTTTTAAAAGACATGGAAAGATTCATATGAACTGATGCAGAGTGAAGAGAGCAGAACCAGAAGAACAATCAATATTATAAAAATGAACTATCTTAAGAACTTTTATAAATTAATGAAGAATAAAATGAGCAGAACCAGGAGAACAGTTTACACAATTTCTACAGGGGCAACCACATTACAAAAACTAATAAATTTTAAAACTATGAGAACTGTTAATATAATTTGTGATTCCAGAGAACTACTGATGAAACATGCTATCCGTTACAGAGAGGTCATGAATTTAGGATGAGGAATGAGACATATTTTTGTATATAGTCATTGGAGAATTTTGTTTTGCTTTATTATGCTTTACTATATTTGTTATAAGACATTTGTTTTTTCTTTTCTTTTTCAATGGGGTTAAAGGGTGGGAAGAGAGAGAAAGAATGAGAGAAAATATATTTCTGTTTAATTTTTTAAATAGAGAGTCATGAAGGGTTCTACAGATGTCAAATGTTGCCTAAACTTTCAAATGAAGTCACTGTCATATCAGTTTACTTAACTGTTTTACTCTGTTACAAGGCCTCTTACAAAGTGGGAGTAATCTAAAAATGTATGTGATGTGAAAACAAAACATCAATAAAACTTTTTTTAAATAAATAAGAATGGGAAGAGTTGATGACAGACAACTGGACTCTAAGAAGAGACCACCTTTCTGATGTGCAAAGAATTACAAAGTAGCTTAGAAGATGATATTTCAAGAATAGATACCAAATACTGTAAACCCAGCTACCTTCCCTAAAACTGAGGAAGAGCACAGATCAGAAGTAGGGGGAGAGCAGAACCCAGAGGCAACATCATTCTTGTTTTGATAGTCTACTGTAGAAAAAAAAAGCCTCTAGAATACAAAGATAATCTGAGATAATTTGTAAAAAGCTTGAGTACATTGATAGCTTGTACTCAATGAGTACAAGTTTAGGAATGCAGGACTATCTGATGATAATGATAATGGGCCCATACTATCAGTCCTCTCAGTTATTGGTATAGGAAAGTTAGTGTAGCACTAAAAAAAAAAAGCTAGAACCTTCTGACCCATAGCCAGACCAATTTATGGTGTTACAAGAGAAGCAGAAGTGACTATATGTTATCAGACATCAGTACTAGTGCTTACCCCATGTAATATATGCTATGTATGTAATTGCATATTAGCACATACTGATGCACACACATTTCTGAGTTGTTTCTGTTCTATTACTTTGCTGTATATATCTTTTTGTTCACATATTAGTGTCACATACATACTGGAGCCACATCTGTTTAATTGCTCCCTAAGACATTTCCTCTCTCTAATCTTTCACTTCTCTCTATTGGTTCCTTTATGTGCCTTCAAACAAGGCCAACTCTCCTCCATCCTTAACTAGCACTAGATTTTTACCATCCTCAACAAACTATCATCATTTATCCATTTGCCTATCCTCAGTTAAACTTCTGGAAAAAGCTATCTACACTTATTATCTCCATTTCGTTTCCTCACATATACTCCACAACTCTTTGCAATCTGGCTTCTGACCTCATCACTCAACTTGAAACTACTCTCTCCAAAGCCACCAATGATCTCTTAATTGCCAAATCTGATATTATTTTCACATTCCTCATCCTTCTTGACCCATCTTCTACACTTGACATTATTGAACAGAACTTTTCTCCTCGATATTCTCTTGTGACAATATGCCCTCTTGACTGCCTATCTTTCTGATTACTCCTTTACTGGGTCAGCACATATAACATCACCTAATTCTGGGTGTCCTCCAAATCTTTGTCTTGGACTTTCTTCTCTCTCTACACACTCTCCCTTGGTAACTTCATCAGCTTCCATGGGTTTAATTATCATCTCTATGCAGATAACTCACAAATGTAAATATCCACCCCCAGTCTCTTCCCTGAACTTCAGTCTCACATTGCCAACTGACTATTAGTCATTTCCAGCCGGATGTCCTGGAGACACCTCAAACTCATCATGTTTAAAACCAAACTCATTATCTTTCCCCTCAAACCTTCTCCTCTTCTAAACTTACCTGTTTCTGTTGAAAGTATATCCTTTCATCCATGTTCATAACCTTGGCATTATTCTAGATTTCTTACTCTCCCTCAACTCTTTTATCTAATCAGTTGACAAATCTTGCAATTTCTACCTCCCCAATACCCTACAGACCTTGCCTCTTGTCTCTCTTCATGCAGTTAGTACAGTAGTTCAGCCCCTCATCAATTCTTACCCAGAATATTGCTGTGGTCTCCTGAGTGGTCTCTCTGCCTCATCATTCCCCACTCTAGCCATCTTTCACATAAGTGACAAAGTGATTTCCCTTATGTGCAGATCAATGATATAGAGAACTCCTACTGAGGAAACTCCATCTACTAATGCAGATCAGCACCTGGGCCACAATGTATGGTCTCAGATGACTTATCTAGGGTCATACAGCTAGTATGTGTCAGAGGAAGGATATGAACCTGTATCTTCAGGATTCTGAGGCCAGCTATCTCTGCTATTTATCCAGTCTGCCATATGGCATATGTGGCAGACATACTGACAAATGTGATTGCCTAGCTATTGTCAGTGATCAATCACTAAATACAAATCAATAAATATTTATTAAACTACTATATGCCAAGCACTGTGCTGAGTACTGGACAAAGAAAGGCAAAAGACAGTGCATTTCTTAACGTGGTTGTGGAAAATGCAAGGGGTACCACAGAACTGGAGAAAAGCAAATATCCTGATTTACAGAATGGAAGAGAAAGACTTCAAGCTATAGGTTAATTAACTTGACTCATTTCCTGACAAGAATCTAGAATTTATTAGAAGAATGATTAGTAAACATTAGTAAACATAGTGCCAGGCTTGGAATCAGGAAGATTCATTTTCCTGAGTTCAAATCTGGCCTCAGACACTTACTAGCTGTGTGACCCTGGGAAAGTTACTTAACCCTGTGGGCCTCAGTTTCGTCATCTGTAAAATGAGCTGAAAGAAATGGCAAACTACTCCAGTATCTTTGCCAAGAAAACCCCAAATGAGATTGTGAAAAGTCAGACACAACTGAAAACAACTGCAAAACAACAACAATCACAAAAAATCAGTGTGGTTTCATCAAGAACATCATGACAAACTACTGTCCTTTTGTGATAAGCTACTAGACTGATAGATTGGGGAGGGAGGGAATGCCATGGATATAGTTTACCTAGATTTTAGCAAAATATTTGACCAAAATCTATCATGCTATCCTTGTAGATAAGATACAGAAATATAGCTAGATAATAGTACAATTAAAATTAGACAATGAATAAGATAATAGTAAAATAAATTAGATAATAGTACGATTAGTTACTCTCACAATTCTCTACTGGTTTGGGCTGCTGTGTAAGTCTTTTTGCTGTTATAACCCTCTCCTGGGCCCTCCTTCTTTCCCAAATCCCATGGGAAACAGGACCAGACTGGCCCCTCTCCTACCACTCAGTCAGATTGCATTCTGTGGTACTGGCCTCCCTCCCCCACTCCACCCACCTATAGTTCAACTATGTTTGTCCCAGGTTAAAAAAAAAAAGTCTCATTATTGGCCCCATTCTGCACCTCTTTAAAATGACTTTAACCTGGGCTAGAAAGCCCTTTTAAGTGAGAGTTTTCCAACTTGTTTATTCTTTGTGCTCAAATATCCCAGACTTGCCCAGAGCTGAGAATTTGCATGTGTGGAACTCTCAAGCGCCTCAGTTTGGAATATGATTCATGACTAACCACGGACCTTGTGCATATCTAAATTAAATCCAAATGAGCAGTTTCCACAACCTCTTCCTCCCCATGGAGGCCAAGTTTAACTTTGCTTCATAAATGAACGCTTCATACTTTCTCTGTCCAAATAAAAACATTTTTTCCTAGCTACAGACCTAGAGTTTCCACTGCTGGGCCCTTGGCATTTCTTTTGTCTGAGAAGTCTAATTGGTAACACGGCTACCTAAAAATAGCTCTAGTAAACACTTCCCAAGACAGTCCAGGAATTGCAAATCAATTTTGCAGGTTTACTCCATCTCCATCCATCCTTTCCTCCTCTACAGAGATCAGGGAGGTTCCTTTCTCAGGGACTTGGCATTTACCCTCAGAGCTGCCTCCTCACCTTAGTGGTCAGCTAGGCTGGTGCTGAAGGTTTCCACGTGCTACAAAATGAATAGACATAGGAGTTTAGCTTTCACCACTGACATATACCACAGGGACAGGTTTGCAGAGGTGATAGATGTTAAAATAGTTTGCCCAGAGCTTTCAGCCCCACAGAATTTCATTCCCTCCACATAATTCCTACTTCCCAGTACCATAGAGGTGGCTTGGTATAGTGGAAAGGTTATGTGATTTGAAGTCAGACCTAGATTTAGATCTTAGCTCTGTAACTAAATGGCTCAGTGACCTTGGGAAAATCCCTTCATCTCTTTGTACTTCAGTTTTCTCATCTGTAAAGTGAGAGGATTGGGCTATATGATTCTTCTTTAGATCTTTTGATCTAATGATCTGAAAAGGATGGAGGCTTAGAAATCTAGTGTTGTAAGGGTATAAGCTATGCAGTTTTTACAAAAATTCTAAGATTTTGTTGGACTCGATTCTTGAAGTCCTAGCTTAGTGTTCTGTCCCTAGGTTTGCAAACTGATTCTCTTTGACCAGGGTGGAGTATTATTATCTAATAGCTACAATGGAAGCAGCTTGGCCTCAAAACCAGGAAGGACTAGATTCAGGTCTCATCTCTAATGCATCCTAATTAGGTAACCCTGGGCTCCTTAATGTCTCCGTGCACCCAAACAGCTATTTAAGTGCCCCTAAACAGCTGAGATGAGAAGTTGCAGAGTAGTTTTTAATCTGCATTGGTAGAGGGACTTTCCTCACTGGGAATTCCCTACACCCAGGTAATCATGAGTCCAGTTTAAAAAAAAAAAGTTGATACAACAAGAAACAAAACCAAACTTAAGAAAGATGCAGGAAGTTCCTAATTTGCACACAGTTAGAGTTCTGGCTTGTCAGTTGTTTTGGCACATAAAACACATTTCCACATAGAAGTAATGTCATTAATGGTGGTTAGGTTTACAGACTAGCCCACAGAAACCTATTTAACCCATGCTGCATATTTGCAAAAACAAACCACATACACCTTGTGGTTAAAGTAGGCTTTTGGAGACCTATTTATAACATTATTCCTATTGGCAATCTCAGCAACAAGGGCAAGGTGAAAAGAACAGAGGACTTAGAAAAATGGAGGGCAAGGGGAAGCTCTGAGGAAGTTAGGTTGGGGAGCAGATGCAGAGATGCCGGGAATGGTGGTGAAAGAGAGATCCAGGTTCCTGAGAATTACTCCCATATTCATAGAACCCAAACCTTCTCCTGGGTCCCTTCCATACCCTCAGATCCCAGACCTCAGAACAAGATACTGTTTCCAGGTCCTATTAATATATAATCACTAAGGGTAGATACACATTTCTCAACCCTCTTGATTCCTCTCACAGGCTCTTTTTTCTACTTCTCATCCCAAGACCCTTAATTCTTTTCTATAGCAACCCCAGAAAATGCTGGATGCCTAGCAGACATCAGGAATGGAAGAACATGACTTTTGTTACACTGGTTCCAATGTAGAACCTTTTCTGGGGTTATCCTTGCCCCACCCCAAGTTTGGCACTCCCACATGTAGGTTGAACAACTGGTGGTGACTATTACTCTCAGGTTCTAGTAATCTTGTGGGAGGCTTCTTCTAATACTATACTTCCTGAGACCCTACTGGCATGCTTTCCCTTAACAATCAGTTGATAGCCTTAATTAGCTTTTAGCAAAAACATTTGCTAAAATCATTTAATCAGAACAGTTAATATAAAATATTACCCACCATAAACTTGGGGCTCAATCTTCCATAAATACACACAATGTCCATGGGAAAAGTGGGCTCAAACTTACAGTATAATGGTACAAGGTTCCTATATAGTGAATGTGTGACAAAGGGATAATCCTGGTTCTCCTTAATTCCTCTCCTGGATCTGCTCTTTGCCTTCTAGACTTCAAAACCATGATTAAGCTGCTGTCACAACCTGGAACTCCCCTCAGTTCTTGAGGTCTTCTCAGCCTGGAACATCTAACCACCCCTGTGGTTTGGAATATCCTTCCATAAGGCCCACCCCCATCTCCCATTGGTGAGTTTTCTGAGGCCTCCATTTTGTAGAGAGGCCCAGGTGGGCCAACCTTCACTCCTTTCCTGGCTTTGCTCCTGAATTTTTGGACTTCAAAACTATGCCTCCATACAGAGCACCTTAATCCATCTTTTCCCAACCCCCTAGATTTTCACCTCCCTTTCATGTGGTATTTTCTTCTATAAGATACAAGATCCTTGAAGGCAAGAGCTTTCTTTTTGATTGTATTTGTATCTCTAGCATTTAGCACAGTGCCTCACACATAGCATGTGCATTGGAAAAGCATTAATAAATGCTTCTTGCCTTGCCTTGCTTTCATAGAGCCCTCATGCAGCTCCCCTTAGGCATAGCTCTTTACTGGGCAGGTCACTCTTCCAAGGACAGTTTTTGTTCTTAAGTCTATAACTGGCACTTCTCTTTGCCACAAGGGGTAACTGCTCTCTGTAGCTTCCACCATTCTCTGGTGACTTTCCTTTTATAGCCATCTCTCCTTAGCATGTCTCTAAACTCCCAGTAAAGCTACTTCTTCTGCCATTAGCCACTGCTGCTCTGGAGACACTGTATCTATGATTTCTCAGACCTCCCAGGATCATTGGACCTTTAGGAATTCACAAAGTTGTCTAAACACTTCCAACTCAGGAGGATATTTGTTCCTAAGGTCAGGAAAGAACAAATACAAAGAGACAGAGGTGGCCGCATGTTCATGGCCTTAATGGAGGAGGAATAGGGTCTGATATTCCTTCCCTTCCCAGCTCTCTAAAGACAGCTCAAACTAATCCTACTTCAATTGCTGTGAAGAAGAAAAGAGAAATGGAGGTGCATGTTGCTCCTTTTGTATACACACCAATTCCAGTTTAGTAGCCAATTAGGGAACTTATCATTATTTCCCATTATAAGCCCCAGAGTCATCAACTCCTCTGGCTCAACATCCAATAAGACTTCATGATCACAAAGTACAAGCTAGGAGTAAGCTCTTCCTAAGTTTACATGTTGTGGATTGGAATCAGATAGAGGATATCTGCATATGCTCAGGGGACTGGCCCCTGTTGACCAGTTCATCCATACTATAATAGTGTGGATAGTCATTGAGAAAACTCATAATTTGATATTTGTTAGTTAGGATGTTGTTTTCTTATCTTTTTTTTTTGGTGGGATTTAAAAAAAACTAGACATGATGTCAGGTGTGTGTGTGTGTGTGTGTGTGTGTGTGTGTGTGTGTGTGTGTGTG